>NW_023339652.1:19385314-19388804 GCF_004916995.1 Morone saxatilis
GCCAGCCTTCACTCCCCACATGCAGACCGGGAACACCCCACAAGAGCTGCAGTTTTGGAGATGGTGTATTTGACAGAAAGCGCTGCACATAACGTGACAGTCGGCGCGTGCAGTTAGGACATGGTGCCACAGTATGATTAATATGGTGCACTAAATAGGGAGTCACTTCTGACACAGCATTGGTTACCTCATACTGTACCAGCTGGTTTACTTGGACAAAGTGACTTGCAATGGGTTAAAGAGCAGTTGCTCACATGAGTGGGAGAGCAAGGGAGAGTTAGCTGCATCTGGAAATAGCTCTAATAGCAGCCTCTTCCAGCCTGTGTCCTGTCATTCATATACAAGTTCAAAAGTAAAGACTGTCAGTAAAAGGTTGGATTGGTGGGGATGGTGTTTGTTTGGAGAACAGAATTAAAGTTCACATGCAGCCATGATCCACCCACACAGGTGTTCTCTCTCATCTATAATTAGACTGCCCCTGAGGACTGTGTGGGAGGGAACAGACTGTTTGATTGACATCTCCCAGACTCTCCTGCACCTGCTTGGGTAGGTCAAATTATACCTTTATGATTCTGTTAGATACGTGGAGTAATGTGACCCAGTCACACTCCCAGCATGGCTCTGCCCCACCTTAAGCTGACCCCTGTGGATGTGTAGATCAAACTCACTCACATGATCCCGAATAGGTAGTCGCATTCCAATGGGTTGTTTGCAGTCATGTGATTCCGATGACGCTTGAAATTAAGAATGAGGAAAGGCAGATGATGGATGAGATGGAAAGATGAAAGCCCGCACTGTGCTACTTATTGTTTCCTCTTTATGTTGTCCCAGTCAACATGTGTGCCCAATTCATTCTTAAATTATTCCTGTTCAAAGCTGTCATTAATTCAGTGTCCAGCCAATGGTCACAGTCCCCCTTCTGTTCCTGAGTTATGCTGCTGAATAACTGCCAAAAAAGAAACATTATGATGCAACTGTGAAGTTGACCTTTGAACTTTTGGGTAAAAAAAAGAAGTAATCCATTGTTTGTATTTTGCCCTTTTTCTTCTTCTTTTTTAAAATAAATAAATAAATTAATTAATTCCTGTTTGCACACATCCCACCCTGGCAAACCTATATTGAATGTATAAATATACAGGTCAGGAGATTGGTGCTCCCATGCCTTTTTTACCCTCTATGCCTCCTGCTTACCTGCCACAGTGCAGCGCCGCTGAGCTCTGTGTGGGCATCACTGCACTTGACAGTCAGCGTGTGTCAGTCAGTGTGTGATGAGTTACTTTGAGGCAGAGGTAGAGATCAGGTAGGGAGGAATTGAGATATTTAGCAGCTGGAAACGTACCAAGCTGTACTGTTAGCATTGATAGCTTTTGCTAGTAATGTGGGAGTCAATATAGTCTGATTTCTTGCATCTATCCTGAATTATTGTCTCTGTCTCTGTCTTTCAGTTCTTTTTAGGAAAATAAATGAATGCTCTCTTAATATTAATATATATATATATTGATTGTAGACTTCTAATCAAATAACCTTTCATTGTACTGTATTGTTGTAATGTAGGCTCACATATGAAGGTGGGGGGCAGCCATGCAGCCAGAGGAAGTGAATTTTTGGAAGGAAGAAAATGTACTGAAATACACTTCATTCCTTGCACATATTATTAAATACCTTTCATGTAGCAGTGTTTAAACCAACTTCAATCACAGGTTTGCCTACATAATAACATAACTACATAACTAATACATACATTTGTAATATCCCTTTAGCAGTGTTTAACAAAACGTCATTCCGGCCATGTATTTCTTTAATTATTTGCAAAAAAATTGCTTTTTACGTATTTGGGCCACTGCCTCTCTAACATCCTCTGCAAGTCTCTGGTCCAGCAAACAAAACCCCCCCCGGTATTGTATTACCTGACGTCAAACTGGCCTTCGTTCACCTTGTATGCTGTATTTAGTCCCAGTCTGGGTGTGCTGTTCACTGGGAGCTCCCAGTCTGGCAGACTCAGCTAATAGGACCACTGTAGCTACTTGACGGGGGAGGTAACACACAGTGCTATTGGCTACCGCAGCAAGTCTCTCCCTAGCTGTGGAAGCAAATAGCACTGTGCTCTTTGTTAATGTGGGCTTTAAACAACCTGCTGCATGTCTTCAGATTTACTTCAGTTTGATTTTGTCAAAAGGCACAGCTTATTTCACCCATCCTCAATGCAAAAGTCTCTGGAACTAAATCAACAATTATGTAAAGAGGCACGAAGAGGCTAATGAGAGGCCTGGCCCGGGCAATTAGGTCCTGAGAAATCAGTTTGAAATGCATGAAGGCCTCTTAGCATCTACTGTTTAAAGGTCATGCCAAGCCCTCTTCTTGTTAATGCCAGCTATTTTAAAGCATCAGAATGACTGCATAAAGACAAGAGTGAGCATACACACATTTATGCAGAACACAATTATAACTCCCGCCCGTAGACATTTACACACACACATGCAGATGCTGTTGCAATCATTTGGCCGGCGGCTATATCGTATTATTTCAGAATCTCATTAAAGCCGTCGCTGTGTCGCTGCCGTGCCGCGCGTCATCTGGCTCAGCACAGAGCCAAGCTGTGGATTACTGCCGCTCTGAAGAGTTAAAATATCATTTTTCACAGTTGCTGCAATAAAAGCTAGAACACAGAACTGCATCCACTGAGCCAAGTGGTCTGATTGCAGGGCAGTTGAGGCAGATTTGAAAAGTAACATGTTCATTTATTTCCAAAGTACACTTCAGTGTCTGAGTTATTTTTCAGGAAAAAAAATGTGTATTATTATGAGTAGAAATTCTGGTGTCTGACTTCTTTACATTGGCCAGCACACTGCAGCACAGTTGTGGAAGAATGGAGTGTGAGTGGAAACCATCAGGTATAAGTCAGTCCATGTGGAGGAGTTTACACAAACTCCATTTACAGCTGCTACTAACGTAATCTGTATCAGGATATCTACAGTATCAATCAGTATGTCAGTGCTACTCAGACACACGTAAAAATAAATCTCCTGGTGACATGCTGAAATATTAATTAACCTAAAACCAACCAACCAGACACACAGTGAACCAAACCTCAGTGGAAGAATGCAGTAGCATGTTAATCGACTTGCCTCAAGTCATACTTAATGCCTGTGTGTGTACATATACACACACACACACAATTAACAGAACAAACCTTAGTACCAAGCTAAAACCTTACAAGTTGATAACACAGACGTACACCCCACTGGAGGAATACAGTAATGAGCCGTAATCATCGATAAGTTACTCAACCTACCTTCACCACACACATTCATTCACATCTCAACAATGGTGTAACATACTCGGATCAATAAATAAATCAACTTGTCTACCTATAACACAGTGGTGTGCGCCGGCTCTTAGGGTGTTAGGAGGTTAGGATTTTTTTATGTTTAGGTTTGGCTTCATGTGAGACATGTTGTCGTATCCGCTAAAATATGTTTCTGAAAATGAT
>NW_023339652.1:19388829-19393082 GCF_004916995.1 Morone saxatilis
ATCAAAGTCTAGTATTTTGTCGATGTTGCTATCCAGCACACCGTAAAATAATATAAATCTCCTGGTGATGCTGAATGTATATTTAATTAACTAAAACCACCGCAGACACTACAGTGATAAGCAACCTCAGTGTAATGAGTTTGCAGGAGCATGTGGTTATGTGTATCGACTGTGCTCTAGTCGGATCTTTAATGCCTGTGTGTGTACATTATACACACACATTATCATCAGCACTGCGCACATGACACAATTGCGCTATCATGAGGCACATACCAACTACTAGCACGATTGGTTTGATTTTTGTTGGTGGGGCACTATCAGCATTCACACACACAATTAACAGAACAAACTTGGTAGTCCGGCTGGCACATTTGTACTCTGTGATATGGTTTAACGACTAAGACCGTAGCATCTCCCTGTAGGGATTGAGCAGTTAATGTTGGGAAGCCGTATTCCATCGATAAGATTTGATTTTACTCACCTATCTGTTTTCACCACATGTGCACATTTGCATTTTCACATCTCCAACAATGTGTAGTGTATCATTTCAGGATCAAGTAATTAGTTTGTATAGAGTTCAATCTTTCTGAGCGCGTATTATATTACAGTGGTTGTGGCCGGCGTCTAGGGTGTTAGGGAGTTTAAGGATTTTCTTATGTTTAGGTTTGCTTCATGTGAGAACATCCTTGTCGTATCCGTAAAAATGTTTCTGAAAATGATTTTAAGACCAGAATTATCAGTGCGTGATAGAATCTTGGTATCATATCTGATCAGCACTGCCTAAAGTTTACAGATTTATCTGAGTTTGGTTGCGTTGAGCTGGACGCAACTCACTGAAATGACCATGATCAATCACAAGGTATAGCCATGCCCTAACATACCCTGGCTTTATGGTCTATTTTAATACTAAATGGGACCATCATTTTATGAATGAACATCATGACTGTAATGGAAGAAGACTGAAACTAGAGATTGAGAACATAAACCAGAGGTGGCTGAAGTTCATATGTTTTTTACTCAAACAATACTCTGGTAAAAGTAGAAGTACTGATTCAGCAAATCTAACTGAAACTTCAAACAGGGTCGAGTCTCCCTCTCTTCTGTTTCGTCTTTGTCACGTCTGTTATGCATGATATGCACCAGTTTTGATGTGAAGACCTCTTCAGTGTTTTTTGCATTGCATTAAAGAATACATTTGAATGAAATTGAAAAATGACAGTTTGTGGTTTTAGGGGGAGTTAAGTGCTGGAACTGTTGGTGGTTTTGAATCTTGGACAGAACCACCGGCTCATAGGCTTCATGCTAAGCAGGGCTAATCACTTCCTCCAGCTTTCACACAGACGTGAGACTGATAGTCATGCACAATAAGGAAATCAAATGAACAAAATATTGAACTATCTGTTTTAGCCATAGATGTGGCACATCACAAAATGCTTGTATGAACCCTTTTTGGGACACAGAGAAATGATGCTGCCCATAAGAGTAGTGTTACCATAGGTCCTTTGGGTTCATAAGTCACAAGTTAGGCTGTGACTTAAAGGCAAAAATAAAGCATTAAAGTGTGCTGTTAGATCACAGACATAAATAAATATGGTTAAAAAGCATTCTCAAACTGCTCCAGCAGAGTGATAGGATAATATCCCCTTGTAGCCTCACACTTCAGCATCTCTCCTCCTGCTCTCTGCTTTCTCCGGACACCACAACAGACTCACATTTGAATTGGATCCAATTGCTTTTCAGGGACGAATTGATCTTGTCTGGAAATGTGTAATTGACGCTGAAATTGGACTGAATACCAGGGGCTCACTATGTTCCCCTTCTATACATGAGAAATTCTGCCAAAACAGCCTCCCAGGTCCCACCCAGCCACGGAAATTGGAATTTTTTATTGATTAGTTACTCTTTGTATTAAAAGAAACTCTATATCTAACAGCTGAAATGAACAATATTGAAGCTTTACATTAAGCCTGCATTCCTCTAAACATGGACAAGAAGGTATCTCTAATCTGCTACCCCGATAATTGAAAATGTGTTTCTAATTTAAATGACAATGGATCTGTAACCCTGTTTCTTAAGTGCATGTAAACACAGTAAAGGTGCTTTCAGACAGAAAGCAGTTGGCAACATTGGTGTTCTGTACTTTGTATTAGCAGCAGCAGGGTGTCACTCTATGGTGGTGGCTCTCTGCTCCTTCTGATCCTACCAGCCAGTAGCCACTGTCCACGTCGTACACTCTCATTCTGCAGCTAAATACAGCAGTTCTAGCTTCAAATAGAGGAAATGATTAGCAATATAACACAATTAAAAAAGCAAGTTTTGCATTATTTGCCCCAGAGTGAATAATCAGATTTTGATGCTGATGTTGCTCACAGAGCGTTTCTCTTAATTGATCTGCTGGTGACGAATCATTCTCACAATGATTCAGGCTGTTGAGCCAGACTGGTACTTCAGGTTGAACATAAACAAGCCCAATGGTGGAAAGTGATCAACACAAAAAGTGCAAACAACACAAAAGGCCCTTTCTAGAACCAGGGTTTGGTTTGTCCCTTCTGGGCTACTGTAGAAACATGGTGGCTCAACAGGAGGAAGATGCTGCAGGAAGTTGACCTGCAGCATCTGTATATAAAAACAGCTCATTCTAAGGTAACAACTGCACAACCATTCTTATTTTCAGGTGATTATACACTACAGTACAATTTTAAAGTACTTGCTGTGCTTGAGTATTTCTATTGTATGCTACTTAATATACTCCACTCCCTTAGTTCAGAGGGAATTATTGTACCTGTTCTGCCCTGTATTCATCAGTTACTATGCTGTAGATTATAAATACTAAAGATGATTAAAAAATTATTTTTAAAATTATTATTTATTCTGACAAATTAAGCTACTTAGCAGTATATAAAGTAAGCAGTGAAAATGAAGCAAAATTAAACTGATGTATACTGTGTACATTAATGCAACAATAATTAGAATCCAATAAAATCATGTATATCATTTTGAAATGGGCCATTCTGCATGAAGAATACTTTTACTTTTTACTAGTATGTTCTGATGCTAATACTTTTGTACTTTTACTCAAGTAAGATTTAAACGCAGTATTTTACAGGAGACTGAGTATTTCTACACTGTGGTATTACTATTTTTACCAAAAGCCCCAAACAAGAAACTCTCATTTAGTGTTGATTCTGGCGGCCGTTGTGGACAAAAGTGGTAGTGTTTCTACCGCCTCGTTTCATTGATTTCAAGGGGAATCTGACTTATTCTGACCTGGTGGCAGCCACTGATGGCCTTGTTTGGTTATGTAAGTCATGTAGAGGCATCAGTGTTGTTTCATAACTAGTTAAAAACTCCCGTAGTACTTCTAAGTGAACGATCTGAATACTTCTTCTTCCACTAAACATACATTATTTAACAGCCACAGGCCCTGTATAATCACAGATAACAGTAGTCTCGTTTCACTAAATTAGACTTGTGAAAATGACATTACCTGACCTCTTGCAGCTAAACTAATCCCACCTGGCCAGAGCTAACCGTTTGATTTATTTACACTACACATCACTCAGACCTATTACCTTCAGTACTTAAAGCCTTAATTGCTTACAACCTCCATTTGTGAAAATCAATCAGGCATGCCACACTTCTACACAGTCATTTGTCAGTATTAGTCAAAAGAACGGATCCTTGGGTTGTCACAGGTCAAGGTCGCAGATTTCTTGAGCCGTTTGCAGATATTTATTGTGAAATTGAAGTGTTGATGAGCCTCTGTTAGCCTAATCAATCTGCCCCCTCGCTGCTCAGCCACTGCAGTGTGAGAAGACTATGAAAGAGATTTCAAATGAACGTCTTCGTTTTAGAGAAACGAATATTCCTGTTTATCATTGTGGCATACAAGGACTCGAGTGTTTGTTTTGTGCTGTAGGAGCAGGTGTCACTTCATTCAGCTCGAGTACATCTCATCTCCGAGTGAAGCTTCAGAATGAGATTTAATAACTGACAGAGATTTGAATCAGACTATATTCTCACTGCAGTCAAGTGCAGTATCATTCTACAGATGCTGTCTACACGTTCAGTGCAGTCAATCTGTCTTTAAAGCTCCTGAAAACTTGGTTTCAAATGGTATAAAGTATAAATGATGAAAAAACACAAGGTATTAGTCAGATACAGTATGTAATTTCTTCGACTGCAAGGTCTCTCACATCAAAACAATAACAAAAGACAAAGTTGACGCGGCGTTACCTGAATAAAATGGCAGA
>NW_023339652.1:19393287-19393424 GCF_004916995.1 Morone saxatilis
AAAACAACAACAACAACAAAAAGATAGTTAGTTAATTAAGAAAATTTAAAACAGAACTCACTCTTTTTTTTATTTTCATTCAAAATGCTTACTGGTCCTTTTCAGTAGGTTGCTAGTTTCATCTATGAGTTGTAAGT
>NW_023339652.1:19393524-19394148 GCF_004916995.1 Morone saxatilis
TTGTAGGCGCTGCTCTGGGTAAACAGCGCTTGACAACATCATCCAACAAGTGGGTACGCTTTGTGGACTTGCTGAAAAATGTCCCTAGTCCCTCCGCTGTTTTAAAAACCACACCAGGTTCAGCTTGTGTGCGTAACTGGCCTCGGGCACCTTCTCTTTAATTTTAGCCTGCACCCCATTAAGCTCTGATGCCATTACAGCCGCCCCATCATAAGTCTGAGCTACAAGCTTGTCGACACAGTGATATTTCTCCAACACTCCCAGGACATACTCAGCTATGGCAGGAGCGCGTCTGTCCGCACTCACGTCATCGAAGCCCAAAAACACTTCCTTCACCTCACAGTCTGCTTCAGTTTTAGCCACATAGCACAAAATGACAGAGATCTGAGCTTTGTTTGTGACATCTGTGGTCTCGTCTACTTCTACAGCAACAAATGGGGCTGCACATATCTCCTTTTTAATGTCATTTATAATGACATCACCGACCGCTTCGATTAAATCATTCTGTATTCTGTTTGACACGCCAGAAAATACAGTGGATGTCTCCAAATGTCTAGCTAGCCTGTGATCTTTCTCAGCAAAAGCATGCAGGAGCTCAAAATAGTTGCCACGATTAGCAGAGCC
>NW_023339652.1:19394284-19396418 GCF_004916995.1 Morone saxatilis
CTTAGCATTGTGGATGCTAATGTTTAGTTTCTGCTGTTCATCCAAAGCCAAGTCGATCCTGGAGATCCCAAAAGTTTTTAGGGCGATCTGGCTTTGAATGTGAGTGGTAGACCACTCATGTTTGCTGAGGCTTCTCTGCAAATTCTTCATGTCACAATATCCCATCTGAGTCCAGACATTGTCACAGGTTGAGAAAAGAAGGCAAGGAAAGCAGAAAAGGCGGTTCCTCGCTGGACATCCACACAGCCAGTCTTTTCGTGTGTACCACTCCATTTGAAAAGAGCGGGTAATCTTCTGTCCTGTAGTGTGAAGCAAACCTTTCAGCTCCGGTGTTGGTCTTCCATTATTTATTACCCCCTGCTTCGATTGAAAATCCAGTTTTGAAAATTGTTTGAGCTGGGATATATAATCCTCCATTCTGAAATCAGGCAGGGCGAGAGGGAAAAAAAATTATTGCTCCACTCGACTCACTAATTGACGACTGTAAGATGCTAGCTCACTGTCACTTACTCTGCAGCTGCGGAGTAGCATAATAATCTCTGGGCTCACGAGTGCCCCCTACCATGAGGCAAGAGAACTGCCTGCCTCACGTAGTGCCTCTTCACTGCCGTTGTAAGATCGCTGAGTATACGAAACAGGTTACACACAAATATATTATATACATCAGCTAAACTATGGAAAGTCAGGGGGGCATATATCAAAAGTGTTTGAAACATTTGATTGGCGACATACAGAGAGACAGTAACATGCTCTCATTGCATGGCAGAGCAGTTTGTGAGGGATTGCGCAATCCAAGGTGAGGCACAGCTTGCTGTGTCTCTTTCCCGTATCTGAACCGGAAATGCAAAAAATCAGCGATTTTTAATAAAAAATAATCAAAATTGTTTAAGTTAAATGGAAAAGGCGTTCATAGTTCAACCATTTAATTTATTTGTTTATTATATATTTAATTTTTTCCATGATGACAGGATGACAGGTGAGGCACTGCCTCCCCTGTCTCTCCTGACCGCACGTCACTGCACATCTTCTATCTTGACCACTGGTAGCAGGTTTGGTAACGAATAAAAGCCCAGTAGACAGGAGAAAATGAGAGCTTTTAGAGACTTCAGATTGCGAGCCACTTTTTCCTGGAGGCAGAACGTATCAGTGCAGACTCAATTTCTATCAAATACCAGATTTGTATCTCAATAAATATAAACCTATTGCAGCCTGGAGGGTGGGAAAATTGCATAAAATATCTGAAACAATGCTATGTTTTGAAAAGGGAGTCACCAAACAACAGTAATGTGAAGTATTCATATTTTTAAAAAACATGCAAAACCACTTATATGGTCCTCTGAAGAATAATATAAGGCATGACGTTCTATATTGTTCTTATCAAAAAATCCCAAGAAAAATCTAATCCAAAAATGTCTTTCAGGTGTGTGCACACACAGAAATGCACATGTCACCTCATGCACAGCTATGTGTCAGCCTCATAGACCAGCTCATCATAATGTACTTCTATGCTGACAAGAGAAGCAAGAGAGGAAAACTGTACTGCACAACATGCAAATTCTGTGCCATGCTGAAAGAAGAGAAAGATTCTAAAGTTTTCTTCTACAAGGTGGCTCTCTCTTCGACAATGTCTCAGTCGACTCTGAGAGGACCTCTGAGAAGTGACAGCGGGGAAGACAACTAGCTGAGGAAGCTGAACTCAAGTCTTCATCTTCAATTGGTGCCACCCTAAAGACCAAGCCCCCAGCTGCCCCCAAGGCCTCATCTAACTCCACACACACCTGCTCCAGCAAGCTAGTTAACCTGAAGACCAAGAAGTTATCCTCCAGCTTTTTTGAGACCAGAATCTTCAATCCCACCGAGCTTGTGACAGGAAGGTTGTCGGTTCAAACTCCCAGACCAACAGGATAAATCTAGGTGGGGAAAGTGAAAGGCAGCGCTTGCCTCACCCTCATTACCACCACTAAGGTGCCCTTTAGCAAGGATCTTAACCGCAGCTGCTCCAGTAGAGATGCTCAGTAGGCAGCAGATAACTTAGTGATTACACTGGGAAGCTTTCAGGTATGAATGTGTAACTGTATGAATGTGATCAGGGCTTTCCTGAAAAAAAGAGTGTGGGGGTGGGCGTGGTTTGTGC
>NW_023339652.1:19396518-19403398 GCF_004916995.1 Morone saxatilis
CTTGTGAGCACAGACATTGGCTAATGCCGATATATCTCAAAATGCCAGATAATCGGCCCGATTAATCTGTGGTCCATCACTAGTCCACTCAACCAACTTTCTCATCAAACTGTCTTTTCTTAGAGACAGGAAAGTGAGGAGTATTGGCTGCGCCAATTCAAACCATACAGTGCTGATTTGCATTTCCATTACCAATTTAAAGTCCACTTATCCGGAGTAGGGCCAAAGTGTGCCCGACCCGTCTACAAGCGAGCTACGGAGACTCGCCGACTATGGCCAACCCGTGATGTTGGGTTCTTATAGATTCTTCTATTGTTAAGAATGTGTAAGAAATTAAATGTATTGCAGGGAGGAAGGTGGCAGTGTTTATTCCTCCTTTAGAGCTGTCAAATAGCATTTTATTTATTTGATTCGCTGCTTTTTTATTGCTAATGCCGATACCTTGTTTCATGTAGTCTTAAGCTCTCTTAACCATGATGGCCCTCTCTGCCTGTATAGACACATCCTCAAGCAAGTAGCCCTGTTGAAATGGAGATACAAATCCCTGGTGCACCGAGTTAAACCAAGTTGAGCCAAGCCTTCATGTGTATGGAAAAGGCTATAGGTGAGGTGTAGTCAGGGGCTACCATAGAAAACCAGGGCTGCTGTCTTGCAAACTTTCAGAAGTGTTCAGAGAGGTGGAAAAACACTGCAAGCACAATAATTCCTCCTAAAGTTGTGCTCTGCCACTGGATGCTGCACCCTGTGCTTTACATCCGCTCAATAACAGTTGATCACAGTCGCTTCCAGTCGCAGCCTCATCCTCACAGGACCGGCCTGAGAGGGGAAGTCAATACAATGGCTGAGTCCTGCAACCCAAGTCAATGCAGCAACTTGTAAATTAAAGCACAACAAACAAACAAACAGTGCGGCTCCGTTTGACATTCCGGCATGGAAGCACAGCACAGCTGGCAAGTGATTTGTTCCAATTACCACGACAATGGAGACAGTAAGATGTGCACTTGTTAACATAGTTTACAGCGGCACGCAGTCACGAGAGCGGATGCACATACATACAAACACACACACGTATGCACACACACACTATCCTAATTGGGCCATTTACTTGTCTGAGGAAAAATAAAACTCCTTCTCCCTCTCCCTTTCCAGCCTGCAACATCTCTGTGCCACACCCCTCTGCACAATCAATAACAGGACTAAATTATTCATTGTGGGATGATAAATCACCTTTTGGGGGGCTCAAGTTTGGCGGTGGTGTGCTATGACGTACTGTGCTGAAAGAATGTGAAAGCTAGTGAGTAGTAGCAGTGTTCAAAGATTCTGGTAATAATTAAAATAATTATCTGTGTGGGTTGTACCTCTGCCAGCTATCTCTGCTTGTGATAGCATGAACCTCATCACAGTTTAAAAGACCTTTACTGGCATCCATCGACATCCATCAGCCTCCACACAAACGAATCATATTTACCCATCATCTTAAAACCTCCACCCGGGGCAATTTCTGGTCCACAAGGGGCTTCAAACTGAAGCTTCTTAGCAATATGGTTGTGAAATGGTACTCAAAAATAAAATAACATTAAAAGGATAACAACCACTCTTTATACAGTTTAGTATTTCACAATTTGTAGTGGATAGTCCAACTGTGCCATATTATGTATTTTCATCAAGGGTGGGTTTTCATCCAATTATACAAAAAACAAAACAAAACAAAAAACAGAAAACTCCCAAAATTAAGACACTAAGGTCCTGGACACTCTGCCCGTGTGTGGCACATGTTGGCTAAAGAGGCGATTTTAAAGTTTTTACTGCAGTTCCACTCAACTGTCAGTCAATCAATCAATCCGGCTTTATTTGTATAGCACTTTTCATACAAGCAAAATCTAACTTAAAATACCCTACCACCACCAGACACACAGTCAACAGACCACCATTTGATCAAACTAAAACTTTACTAAAAAAAACAGTATGTTATGATATATGATTAAAAACTAGCAAGAACATTTGACACAGGACTAAGAGTAAATGTTTGAATAAGCTGAAAAAATGAAGCGACTGTAAACTACCTGCTTTGCACCAAACAGCAGACTAGCTCTGAGTTAAAATGGAGCAACTAGTCATCAGATGGACACAAACACGACTCAGATGTATCCCTGACCACCTCTGGAGGTCGGTTGGATCACAATCCATCCTCAATGCGTCTTGCGTGCATTTACACCAGTACTTTCATGTAGTAAAGCACTATCTGACTGTAGTCTGTTTACACAGAAAAACACATTCTGATGCCAGCTGTAAAGGGGGTCACTGATGTACCATATGCCGTTGCTCAGAACATCCATTTTCAATGTTTTAAAAAGCTCTTTCCATGTTACAAAGTGATTGGCTAAAGCTCCATTTGCTGTATCTCCAGTGTGTTTCATTACAGAGGAGAATGGGGGGAGAGCATTGTTAGTTAGTGGCTGTGCCACCGATTGGTAGTGGTTGTCTGGTATCGCCAGACTACATTCACACTAGTGATGAGGACCAGAGGTTAGCCTCTTAACAAATCACATCTGAGCAGTTATAGAATAAAAGGAAATGATAGAGAGGAACTAAACTCCTTTAATTTCAGCAATTATTATGGATGGATAGCTGTATTGCTTAACTTTTATCTTGTGATTTCATTCTGGCGGCCCCTGTGGACAAAAGTGTGTCTACCCCCTCATTTCATTGATTTCAAGGGGAATCTGACCAAATTCGTGTTGGTGGCAGGCATTAAAAATAACTATATAGAAATGGCCAATCGTCCTGCTGATGGTCTTGTTTGTTTATGTAGCTCATATAGAGGCATTACTATTGAACTAAGACTGTTGCATAACCAGTTAAAAGCTCCTTGTAGTTTGTAAGAATTAAACTCTATCACTCGTTTTGCATGTGATTGTCCTGCCAGTGTGCAGAAACCACCTGATAGGTCCTCCGAGGTCAGACTCCTGCTGCTGCCTTTATTTTTATTTTTATTTTCAGCCCGGCGAGAGCTAAAACAGGGCTTTGACCCAGCCGGGGTGACAGGAAAATTAGTGTGTCCTGGTCCAACCTAGGACGGGCAGAGAGGCTATGTGTGTGTGTGTGTGTGTGCATGTCATCTTTTGCCCTCTACTTATAAATAGCATTCAGTTGGAGGCTGCTTGTCTGTTCAAAATAAATTAAATCAGCAGTGTCCTTACCTGCTGTCACTGCTTCCCAGGGCCTAATTCTCTCTCTTTTTGTCTTTGTCTCCTTCTGTTCCACAAACACAGCAGGAAGGCTGCTCGTCTCACCATGGAGTGCTCTCACCCTTCTGATGCAAAAAGTGGAAGCATGTCCCTCATCCCTACGCTCCAACAGGTTTTTGTACTATTTGTTTCCCTGACAGTGAAATTAGCCCTGTCATAATTCCCCTTCCTCTGTGTGTGTGTGTGTTGTGGGTTGTATTTAATCATGCAACAACAAGATGTTTTCAAAGAGGCACATTGATAATTAGGCTTTAAGTGCTAAGTGGCTTTTCTGCGGGGGGTTTCAGCTTGGCAGAACATGGCTCTGCTTCCCTCAAATTGGATAAAACAAGATTTGCATTTTTCTCCAAATGGCCCATGAAGTGTATTGAACTTTGCAAGTGCTTTGTCCAACATGTTTTTGCATGTTTTTCAAA
The DNA here is from genome assembly GCF_004916995.1 of Morone saxatilis. Taxonomy (NCBI): domain Eukaryota; kingdom Metazoa; phylum Chordata; class Actinopteri; family Moronidae; genus Morone; species Morone saxatilis. Next base: position 19,400,183 of record NW_023339652.1, read on the forward strand.
GGTTTCAGACTAGGGCGCTATTTATCAAGTGGCTGAATAGAAAATTATTCCTTTAACTAACCAAAAAGTGACATACATACATACATATTTGAGAACTAGGATATAGATACCAGAGTAGAAGCCTTTTTTCCTTGACTTGGAAAATGGCTCCTGGTATGTGCTGATCATCCATTGTAACATTTCTCATGTCCGATGGCTCACCTTACTAATAAAAAAATATGCAGATGTTGGGTTACTACCTTTTGCCGGCTGTGGGCTCACGAGCCAGAGCGGGTCGTAATCGGAAGTTGCTTGCGTTTGATCCCCGGCTCCCTCCCTGCCACGTGTCGAAGTATCTTGAGCAAGATACTGAACCCCCAAATTGCTCCCGATGCATCAGCATCGGTGTCTGAATGTGCTATGAATGAGTTAGTTTCTGTTTCGATGGACTTTGCCATCATGTGGGGGAATGGTGTGTCGAAAGGGTGAATGTGGCACGTGGTGGCACGAGTGTAAAAGCGCTGGTTGAGTGGTCGCGAAGAACTAAAGAGGCGCTATACAGGAGTACAGGTCCATGTTGACCAGTTTACCACCTTTGAAAATTAAAGTTTGGTGAGGTCAATTCAAAGATTGCACCTGACAGGTCAACGCTAACCTTTGGTTCACACAGCAACTTAAGCAGTCTCCTGGGTTTGTTTGAGCCATCCCTCCTCCAAACGTGGGCTTTCATACATCACTCTTTATAACTACCACTGGTACTTTATCTTCATACACGCATGTACTTTTCATGTCTAGGTGAGGCAAAAGGTGACACTGGCACAGTATCCTCTGGTGGATCGGCTGGTCTATTACACACTTTGACATGAAACTGCGCTGCAGACATCATTGTGTAAAAATAAGTAATAGTCCGTTCTCACTGAGTTTGAGTTTCCCTGAAATATAAATAAATCATCTGCCGTTGAAAGCCTATTCAAAAAGGGAGAGGGGGTGCTATATATTAACATTTGGCATGAAGTAAAAGAAATCTGGCCCACTGTATATAAATAATTTGGTACTGTATATTTTTTCCTCCCAGAACAGAGAGTCAGGAAAACTCTCTCTCATTAGATAGCTCATTAAACTGTCTGCTTTTAATGGGTTAAAGGATAAGAAGACGTAATCGTCCAGAATTGTCTAGTGTTATTATCATTTAGATTTTTTTTTAGATGGATGTGGTTTTGGATTTTGTCTCTGGTACTGGCAATTGACATTGCATATTTTATTAGGTGATCATTTTGTAGGTAAACTTTTAATATTCAACTTAAATGGAAACTATAGCTATAATATACCATACATGTATTGTACTGCAGTTGATCCCAGTGTCCCATTATACACAACTGCATTCAATAAACATTTTTTAAAGAAAGTTTTCTAAGGTCAGTTGGTACACTCAGTAGCTCATTATGGCGGAGTATTATAGCTTGTGCTTTAGCCAATTGTCTCCTGTTACTGTGAGTAAACCATGTTGCTCAGAATGGAAATAAATAGATGCTTCCTGCTATGATAAAGAAGACAATCACCTCATCAAGCGTGTGTGTATGAACACGCGTGTCTGTGATTAGATTCCTTTTGCTGTGAGCCAACTGAAGAGCTTGGACATTTTTATGATTACATTGAGTCTGCTGTTGTTGTCATGGTGATTGCAGTGTTTCTGGGTCTTGGCTATCTGCTTGTATGTGTGTACATGCGTGATTATACAGTATGTACTTGTGTATGTGTGAAAACCATGCAAGTGGCTCAGCACATATAATCCAATCAATCCTGTGACATTTGTGCAACGGCCCCGTCCTTCTGAACCAATCATATTACAGCGATGGCCAGCTGTGAGGGCACAGCCTGCCAACATGGTCACTTAGCAAGTGAAGATTTGTTTTTCTTGAGCTGAACTGTGATTTTTCTCAGTTGTTTTTTTTCCTGCTTGTCTCATCATAGCCTGGTAACCTGTAGCAACAGGGAGCCCACAGTATGTTTTTACACTTTCAAAGCTATCCATCCATCTCTGGAAGCAGTGTGGCTGCCTGTAGAAGACGAGGAAGAAAAAGGGGCAGATAGAATGCCCTAAAGAAGAGTTCACACTCTACGATTTTAGTGCTGATTTTCCAGATCGCAGACAAATGCCCCAGAGGCAAATCGGAGCTAGTTGCCGTGACGATAATCACTAGGTGTGAACTGTTCAAAGACGTGATCAGAGAGCTCGCCGATGCCTCATAGACGCTCAAAAAATATTCAGCAGGCTCAATATCTGGTTGTGTCGGGGAGCCATGCAAAAAGCCAGTGAGAGCAGTCTCTTTCCAGCACCACATAGGAAGCAGCAAACCAGGTACTTTACTTTGGTAAAGGTTAAAAAAACTCCTCAAATACAGTGAAACACACATAATAGATGGTGAATAAACATTGTTATTAGTCAGTGTTCAATGGGGAATGTATCTCATCCATCAACCAGTTATTTTAGTAAGAAATCTTGATTATTGAAATGATCCGCCTCTCATTCCCACACTCTTCTCCCACTGAAAGAGAGCAGCTATGACAGAGGCTAAGCCAGTTGCGAAGACAATAGTATTGATTGAATAGGACTGTCAACATATGACGGCCTTTAGCTCAGCTTTCTAGAGTTATGTGTTGTTACTGACATGTTGGGATTGTTAGAATGTGATATTTCTTAAAGGGAGTTTGGGCTTTTAGTTGAATTCAAACTGATAATATGTCTAATTTTGAACTTTTGAACTTTTGATCACTACTACAGAAACACTAGGTAACTGCTAAAGTATGATAAGTTTATCTAACATTGACTGCTGTTAGTTATTAGTTTGATTAATACTTTAATAATGTATGTTATGTACTCAGTTTCTAATGGTAACAGCAAATATACTCTAAATGGTGTTTTTAATTTACTTTCCAAATCAAACATGACATGCTTCTTATTAATGGTGTTACTGATGATGAAGCAATTCGACATGTATAAAGATGAACGACATAATGGGTCCCCAAAAGTGAAGCCAAAACATCTCTGGCTGACTGCAGTATCGATCATAAAGCCCACTGCCCCCCATCTCGGCATCAGTAATAATAATAATCTTGTCAATAACAATGTGCAATAATCAAGGGACAATAATTACTGTGCAATCTATTGCCCATGTGCAACTGCTGCTAGTATTTGTGTTATTGTGTTATCTGTTGTGGTTTTTTACTCTTTTTTTC
>NW_023339652.1:19403498-19411208 GCF_004916995.1 Morone saxatilis
AAGGAATATATTATCTTATCTTAAATTGGTTATTTCAAGCTCTAAAAAGGGGGTTTACCCGACTCAAGTAGTAGCCGTATCCAATATATGTTGGTTTCATTTTTGTACATTTGGAGAAAGTTGAGACATGACATCCATCTTTCATATGATGATGGTTTCTCCAGGCCATCCTTATTAAATGGCGACCAATTCAAAAGAGAATATACAGAGCAAACGAGTTAATTAAATTGTTTTCAAAAATTCTGGAGAGAGGAGGAGTGGTGCTGTCCTGTGGGACAGAAACTATATGTCCAAGATGGAAACTGGGGCAATGTGCAGTATGTGTGTGGAGAACATTTTAGCCATCCCTGCAGTTCCCAGGTCAGTGTGTCACATCCACTCTCAGATGGCTCAGACCAGGTCAGGGTAGCAGCTCTGCAGCTCCATATTCCTTACTGACAAAATAAATCCTGTCAAAGAAAAACAAGAAATCCACAGCAGCTATTCTTAAAATAGCTAGAATTAATAAATTGATGTCAGGCCTTTCACTGCTTAAAGACTTTTTAATAAATACCCAGCATCAGATTCCAGAATTCACATACACACAGGCTGAGCAGAGGAGTATGTGTGTGACTGGTCTCCACTGAAGAATTGATTGGCTGGGCCTTTCAGAGGTGATGTTTTAGTCATGGAGACCTTTAGAGTTGGCCTGTCCAAACATTATTTACTCAACACTTTGGATCAATAATGCCTCTCTGACACAGTTTTTGAAGTGTGTGTGTGTTGTTTCATTTCCAGTGCTATGGGTTGTTTTCTCTTGGCCTGTCCTCGACTAAAGATTTTTCTAGTCAATTAGTAGTCATTAGATAAAGCCCATAGTAGCACGTTTATGATTTTTATTTAATGATTTAAATATATAGATTTCAACAGCCACCGGTTAAATGCTAATAGAAAAAGCATCAATAATTGTGAATGTGTCAGAACAACCAGCAAGGAGACTGATCATGTAGTTGATTTATTTCAACACAGTGTAACATCAACATCTTGTTGTTCAAAACACGGAATAAATAACTTCCAGCTTCACTAAAACAAATATTTGCAGACGTATTGACAAGATAGATGATGCATAGCTTCAGTTCTTTACAAATGAACTTGCTACAAACTCACTCCTCTTCCTCCGTTTGATGCTTCTCCTTCCGCAACCTGAACCTGCCGTGTTTTAGCCCGCAGAGTCATAATAGTCCCGGTCGGAGCCACTGTAAATCAGCTGGCCTCCGTTGATACGCTCTGGTTCAGTCATTCATTCCGGCACTGCACGTCAGCAACATTCCCCACTGGCTCTTCAACCTGTCCTTCAACCTTCCAGTCCAGGTAGCAGCAGCTAGTACAGTTGGCATTTGCAACAGTGCCTACTGTCAAAGACCAGCCTGCCTGTAAGTAATTCACTGTGTTACAAGGTCCATGTTGCTTGATGCACAGTTTGATGTTGTTTTTTCTCTTAAAAGTTGCATATTATGCCATTAGATCTATATCATGCACTAATTTTAGTCCTTGATGTGGAACCTAAAATGTCAAACATGGACAAGACAGACACCATCTTTTTTTGGGAGATCTTTTAAAGTAGAATTGCCAGAATTGTAGATGCAGCGGCCAGTAGCTTCAGAAATACACTAATCAGCATTGGCAAAGGAAGCACATGAAGTGCAGCACACCTTGCGACCATCACTGCCCATGAAATCCAGATTAGCTGGACCAAACAACACCACAATTGGTGCGATTGCCCAAGTAGGACAGGGAAGAGAGCCAGGATAAGAACTAAACTAACGCAGCTTTGACCTACTCTATTCCACTATCGAGCCTACTCCTGGTCTAGTAGTCTGCTTGTGCCCTTCACTGAGACCTGGCTGCACCACAGCATCCTGGATCAAGCTATTGCGTTCAACAAGTGGACCGTGTTCAGCAGAACAGACAGAACACGAGAATCTTATAAGATGACAATAACAATAAATGATAATTACATTGTATGAAGACAAAACAGTATATAAAAATTAGTTGTCAGTGCATTGAAAAACAATACTTTTTAAAGTTTTAAAAGTCTGTTTCTGTCTGATTGTTTTTGTATTACATTGTATATTTTAATGATAAACTAAAATCTATGGGCTAAAGCATGATCAAAATGAATCTCAAGTTTCAACACCCAGCAGTCACAAAGATGAAAACACTTTTTACACTATAAACTGATGAGAAACTTCTCAGGGAGAGACTATGATGATAGTTGCCAGTCATGTAATATCCAGCAGAATCTTCTTAAACTGTCTTAACTGAAGTGGTTTCCCACAGAAAAATGGATCTTTGTGTATGTTAACATCTGGTTATAGGGAAATGGCTGAGGCCGCATTTCAAAAAGACTTCTGTTCCTTATATAGCTGAACACCCTAACTGTTGAACTCTATTGTTGATTCAGAGGGATCCTCCTCAGGTGTTTCAGAATGACTTCATGAGCCATTAGGCTGAACATTTGAATGCCTCCTTATTCCTCTTTCCCACCGTCTTTTTATGGTAGCTTCACTATCAAGCACTTCAAGCTTATGACCCCAAGTTGTGATGTGCATCAGATCCTCAATTGTTGAAGCTTATAACTGATGACTTACAGCAGATAACTGACACTCAACCTGTGACATTGGAGAGAGGAAGGAATGTCTCTCATTTGTGGTATCGACTGATGTTGTCTCTTTATGTGTGCTGTATTGCATTCGATCTGAATGAGCAATGTTTTTGCTGAATTAAGTCTGCAGCCAGGATGTCCTGACATGACATTGGCCAGACACATATTCTTGAAACTGTTTTAAAGTTGGTGTCAAGGCAGGTCGAGGCCTTCCTTCGATGGTCAATCTGCCTGGTGCCCTGACAGCGTGCTGGTTTGATGTTCATTGAGGATGACTGCCACTTCAGCTTTCAGCTCCTTAAATTTCTTTGCTGACCTTCTGTAGAGGTAGTAACAGCACATCAAAAGTTTATCAATTTGTGTGAAAAAGGTTTCCTTGAATGCATCTTTTAAGCACAGCTCAAGTCGATGGGTACCATTAGGCACCTTCACCATCAGACTACAATTTTGTAAGCACCCCATTTAGTCTACCAAAACTGACTGATGCTCCATCAGCTGCTGAGGTCAAGCTGGTGTTCTTGACATTTTCCTTTGATGGCCAGGTGTATTCCCTCTGCCTCAAATGTGGTTGGTTCTGCTATTCCAAAGAGTTTCATTTTTGGAGTGCCGTTCTAAATTCAAATGACACTGATTACCTCTTTCTTTCATGTTGACTTATCAATACAGAGATTTTGAACCTATAGCAGCACTAGGAAAAAACAAAGGACAGAGCCCACACAATTATCGAACATAATCCTTTGCAACAGTGGAAAATTTCATTGTATTTCATTGAACTTTTCACACATTGAATTTAATGTAAAATGGGAATGTGATCAGAAATTATTCAGTGTGTGAATAAGTAATTTCTACAACATTAATTACTCTTTGGCTCTCAGACAGCCAGCTATTACTACTAAGCTGAAAAATCCTTCTTGCTCTGTACAGAAGTCTTTTCTTTGCTCTGTGATTTCTCTCCTGGGGGAAATATCTGGAACACCGCTTGATAAAACACTACACTCAAACTCTTTATCATGACAATGGCGGAGCAGGATATAGACATTTAGCTCAGCCTATGCGTGGACTCCAGAAATGGAGAGTCGAAGTGAAAGCAGGAGAGATGCAGTTTTTCTTCACAGAGGTTGGTACTAATGAGCTATTATTTGTTTCTGACTCTGCTCGTCAGGCCCAAACACAGCCTGACCTCACCATGCTGTACTAATGACTGCAATATGTGCATTGTATGCAAATTTTCACACATATACGCACACACATACTCCACATCCACGGCTTAATTATAATCCACTCCTGTGGAATGTCTTAGCAACTCACCCGGGCAGGAGATCGAGATGTTAATTGGATTGTTTGTATGTGCAAGATGAAGTGTTTGTTAGTGTGTTTCAAATGTACTCCTCTATAAAAGCTAAGCCTTTGTTGTAAAATGATCGGACAAGCTGGGTCCATTCCAGAGTTTGAAGAAAACGTGAAAAGGTGAGTTTTCCTTTGCCAGGTAACAGCAGCCAACCTGCTGAGGTTTGTCAAAAAACGATATATTCTGAAATGTTGTGTGGGTCCATGTTGTGTGAACAGCAAAGTGCTGATATTCTGGTTTTCTCCCTATGTATGTGTGTGTGCCTATGTGGGAAGGGGGGTGCATCGTTCCCAGTTTAATCAGTTCCACTGCCTGTTGCTGTATAAAAATAGATCCATCTCATGTAGATGCTCACAGATGGCTCCATCCACAAGAGGATTTGAGAGGAAAAAAAATCTTTTTGGACTTACAAATAACCATTAACAATTCAGTGTATTTAGTGTCACGCTACATCTCTCATTTTCAAGCTAGAAGCTTTAGACACAGATTGGAGTCATTCAACTTTTGTGAGTTGTAAATAGGGTTGGCCGATTGGACGCCATAAGTGAATGGCTAAAACTATTGTTGGATGATTGTTTTTTTTTTAGGCTGATTTTTGTTATTTTATTATTCTCTGAAATAATTCTGAATTCAAAAGGTATATCATCGTATTTTTTTTAAGTTGGAAAATAGTTGTTTTTCTTTTCCTTTCTAAAGAAAAGAAAAAAAGGGGGTGGCTGTGGATCAGAGGAAGAGCGGGTCTTCCTTTAATTGGAAAGTTGTTGGTTCGATCCCCGGCTCCTGCCGCCACATGTCAAAGTATCCTTGAGCAAGATACTGAACCCCGAATTGCTTCCGATGCTGTGTGAATGTGTAAGTGAAGCGTTAGTTTGTGTTGGATGGACTTAGCCTTTGAGTGGGCTGAAAGAACGTAGAAAGTTTTTACGATAGTCGATTTGAGAGATAATTTGTGGGGAGAAAATAAACTAAAAACGGGCCAGAATGACATTAACACTTGTCATCCTTGAGGTAAAATCAGATGTTCCCCAGATTTAGCCTACATTTTTTAACCCTATTGCCAGAATAATGCGTTAAAACGTTTTTCAGGGAGAAATGCTTTCTAAAAACATATCTCTGATATAGTCTATATTAAAAAACTTGCTATAAGTCTGTGGCAAATACCCCCCTGTCTTTTGGCCTTTAACATTTGTTAAGAGTTGATCACAAGCACACATATATTTTAAGCAAAAGTAACCCTCAAATGATCATAATATGGTCATTGACCCATAGGCTTTCACTCACGGCTTAGCCTACTAGCAAAACAGAGCAGCAGTTTTCTTCAATCTAATGCATTAATTAACGACATACTATAGCCAACAACCTTGCCATGCTCATAATTTGATAATTTTAATGTAGCGGAGCCTTCTCCAAAATGCACAATGTGGTGCAATTGTGGCTTCAGAGGCAGAGCAGGTCATCACTCGAGTGGAATGTGTGTGGAAAGGGTGAAATGGTGGCACTGTAGTGTAAAAGTGCTTTGAGTGCACGGAAGACTGGAAAGGCAGATAGTTACCAGAGTAAACAGGTCCATTTACCATTTACCATTTACAATGGACGCACCCTGACTCTGTTTGACCTGAGTGGAACAGAACTTTAATTAGTATCATTGGTAATATCTGTATTTACCCTACTATTTCACGTCAAAATGGCGTCTGTGAAAAAGGTCTATTTATATCTAAAAGTTATTAACAACAATTTACAAGTTTAGAAAGTTTTACAGACAATAAATATTTTTCAGTTTTGCTGAGCAGCCACAGCAAGTATACCAACAATAACACTGAAGTCAAGCATGAGAACTGCAAAGAGACGATGAGGGAGTGAGACAGCACCTAGACAAAGGGAGACAAACAAGGGCGTACTGGGGAGTAAACCCAAGTAAACTCAGTTTATCCACCTCTTTGAAATGAGAATTTACTCATCTATTTTCAGGTCAACTATCAATCGATGAGGGGAAACAACACCCCATTGAGACCAGCATATAACACAGGTCTACTGACTGCTGACTGCTGTGTTCAGTCTGCAGTGTAGTTCATACACTTCATGTTTAATCTCTTTTAATAATAATTTATTATTTTATGAAGCTCCAAAGTTTTGTTATTAACATTCTGTCTTCTTACCTTGATTTACATGTTGTTACGGTTAGAGGTAGATTTATAAAGACTCCTACTGTTCCTCTGACTGTTCTTCTTACCTCTTACTTCTGCATCTCTCTGTAGATGATGTAGATTCTCTGCCATATCAGGACCAAGTACAACACAATTGTAGTTTCTTAACTTAACACAATGTAACAAGCTCTATGTGATGGTGAGAATTTAGCAGTTATACTGCAATAGAAGTGAGCCTTTACTGCAGTTATGCATTGGCCCCCCGGTGTGTACCACCCCAAGATTTTCACTTGCCCCATCTGGTGATCCCTATGATAAATTCATAGGGGGCACAACTGTTAATCACGGTGGAATAAAACTCTAAGAGGAGCAGAAAATGTGCATTTCAGGCAAATTAAGCCTGAACAAATACAATTAGCAGTTAATCACTTACTAAAGGAAAGCTCTTTTCAGAGTAGAGGCTGCAGCTCTGCTGCTGTAGAGGGAATGGCCAACGAAGAGGGACCCCTAATTTGCTTACACAATGTTTTGTCGGGTCTGAAATGTAATTGAAACGTTCACTTTGTTTCATATTTGCTTTTACTTTGTTCAGGTTTCAACTGCTCAATTTCAAGTGAACAGGGTTTTACAAAGAATCTGTGGAATTTAGGGCTTCTACACAGAGATTTGAGTCAGGGCCGGACTAGGATAATAATTCAGGTCAGGAATCTCCAGGGTAATATCCACATTTATTCCATTCACAACAGACCACGTACTGTATATTGTAGCTGTTTGTATTGAAATATAATTTTAGTATCCTTCAGTAAAATAACTTTTTGTCATTATTGCTGAAAGAAAATCGGCAAAGTGTTAACAGTATTTTAATCCTCACCTGACAAACTCTGTTATGTGTCTTGATTGACAGGAACCACCCATTGGTCTCACTGTTCCAAATCAACTAAACATAAAAGGTAAAGACTGCAGTATGTAAATGATCCTCTCTAAACTGCTGTGACCACTCCCTTCTCATAATAATTAAAATATCATACCGTGTGTGAGGTGGCGCCTAAGTGTGTGAATGTGTTTTTACAGCATATGGGCGTACAGTTCGTGTGTCTGCATTCCTTAAATTAGTTGCAGTGAAGAGGCATGGTCATCGTTATCGTCTTCTTTTCTCACACTCATCAATAGAAAAATAACTTTACTGATACAGCCTTAACTCTAGGTTAGTTTACAAGGTGGTTTACGGAGGCAAAGAGAGAGCAAGCACAAAGACCAATAAAAAGCCAGGATCACAATATGAGCAGAGCTGATAAGTTGGTAGAAGCCAAAGAACAAATTAGAGTAGAATGTGAATTGGAAAATGCCCAAATTGCCTCAGAAGGAGGACAATGAAAAGAGCAATAAAAGAAACAGAATGGGAGTGGAGTAAAACTAATTTGACAGTGTACTCTATAAAAGAAATATTTTCAGTCCATTAAAACGCTCCAATTAATTCAAAACGCTGCAGCACGAGTACTGACAGGAACTAGGAAAAGAGATCACATCTCTCCTGTTCTAGCTTCTCTGCATTGGCTCCCTGTTAAATTTAGAAT
>NW_023339652.1:19411308-19414113 GCF_004916995.1 Morone saxatilis
ACCTGGCGCCTAAAGGGTTAAATGCTAAGTAGTTGCTGATCGGCAGCAAGAACGCTAACAAACGTACACCTCTTACTTCAACGACATGCCTTACCTGAAACAATGCCCTTTCCCAATTCTCTTGTGATGAAAGAAAGTTGAGATACAGTGAATCACTTCATGGAACAGCAGTGTTTACAAGCACACAACTTATGCATGTCACTGCCCTGAAGACTTTGGATTGGTTCTGCAATGTAGCTTTTCTTTAAAATCTAATTATTTCCACAAAGTTTTAGCCAAGAAACCTGGGAGAAAGTTCTCACTTTGTATTGCTCAAAGCATCTAGAAACTGGTTTTTGAGTCTAATCAGTGTCCAACTCTTTGAAACACTTTGTAGAAGGTAACATGTACAGGTCTGTTCAACTTTTCTAATATAGTCAAACTATTGGGTGTCTTTATGACAAAGCTGTGAAGCACAAAACCGCAAGAGCTGTGGCAAATGAAAGGTCAGCCATCGCCAGTGAGTCACTGTATACTGCCTGACTGTCACGGCTGACCAGAATGACAAGTCCCACTGAAAAGTTTTTTTTTTTAACTGTAGCCAAAGGCTTTCTTCATACCACTGAGACATTGCTAGAGTTAGAATTAGAGACGTGTCTGGCTTATGTGTACTTCAAGCCCACTGTCCCAAGGAATTATGTTGCCGTGCCTCACGTTTTACGTCTAATGCATTGATTGTTCAGTGTCGATGCAGGAGGTAGTGTGTCCTCATGTGTAGTGTGGCAGAAAGTTCGGATGTATCACATCAGTCTTTCATGCAGGAGAAAAGAAAAGTGTTTTATAACCATGCCTTTGCCATAACCAAATAAACATGGACAGACAAACAGACAAGAAGACATCGAGGAGAGAAAAAGACACAGTAAAGAAAGAACATCACACTTCCAAAGCTACCCAGGCGAATGAAAGGAGCTTGATCTGAACTCAGCGGGGGGACAAGCAGAATTATTAATGCACATGAGAATTTTCATGCTTTTCATCTCCAATCGATACCTATCCTGTTCCTGTGAGATTAATCATTGTGGCCATTATCTTGGTTCCACCGGAGCTAATTATGCCACCAGAGGAGGGCTGGCAGGACGCCAAACGGATGGAAGGAGAAAGACAGTCAGAGGTGGAGGAAAAAGGGCAGGATAATGGAGAGAAGAAGTGGGGGGGGGACACAAGAGGGGTGTATTTAGGGATAAAGATGGAGAGAGCAAGGATGGAGGAGAAATATATTGTTGGATGCAGAGGAGGTATTTAGGAATGGACGAGGAGAGGATGCAGAGAGAGAGAGAGATCAATACTAGAACAAAGCTCTCAAAGGGACAGTCAGCCTAGTGTAATGCAACCTTTTGTAATGGTTTCTTTAATCAGGACTATAACAGAGAATCAGCACTGATTTAGCCAGAAAGGGTGATAAGTCCAAGAGTAAAAATAAAGGAAGGAGGGCAGGACTCTACAACATCTTAACATTATTATTCCCTACCAATGTCACTCCTCTTATAATATAAAGAGTGTGTTTACTTCAGCAGGAATCCAGCAGCATGAATGAGATGAGTTTCTCATTATGTTGTTGGACAAGCTGGGAACAATAATGCAATGCAGTTATTCATCAAGCCCATCTAGTCCCTACTATCAATCGCAAAAAGAGAATAGCTGTGTTTGTTTGGTCTGAATTAATCTGTGGGGACATATTTCACACTATAGACCAGTTAACTGGGGATGGCTTGTCCAATTGGGGACAAAAGCAGTGTCCCCCATTTGGACATATTTTATTTTGGGTGAAAATGATTTGGGATAGGGTTTGGATACTGATCCAGTAAGTGAAGGATGAAATTGTATTGGTAAAAGATGTTGAGTATGTGTTTATGATTGGGGAGACTGGGACACATGGTTAGGTTTAGGAAATCAAATTACTGGTTAGGTTTAGGTAACAGAACAATTGGTTAGGTTTAGGGAACACAACAATTGGTTAGGTTTAGGGAATAAGATCACTGGTTAGGTTTAGAAATAATAAACCACTTGATAGGGTTGGGTTGTATGGTACATCCAGCTTAGTGGCTCAAAGCTATGTGTCCAAATTTGGAAAAAGCTGATTTTTGGGTCAGTGGTTAGGATTAGGTTAGGGTAAGAGTAAGGCAAATAGTTTTTATGGTTAGGGTATGACTCTAGAAAATGAATGTAAGCCAATGTAATGTCCCTAAAAAGTGACATAAGTGTGTGTGTGTGTGTGTGTGTGTGTGTGTGTAGTAGTGTTACTACTTGTCCTCATTCACCGCAGAGCAGAGTATCTCTGCAGAAACAGAAGGCTGTAGCCTGCTGATTAGGCAGAGCTAGAACCATGAGCGCCATGTACTTTTCCCTCTCTGGCTGTCTGCAGAGGGTCATTCACTTTTTCTGTGTGGCCTGTGGGAGATAAATCCAGCTATCACATAGTAAACAGTCCACATGAAAGAATACTGCTTTAATCGTGCTAATGAGTTGTACAAGTTGTAAGGAATGTAACTCCTTTATTCTGTGTGTCTGATCTCTTTTGCATTCATGGCTCCTATCTCTGCACATCTTTATGTGTGATGTGCGTCTGACAGCAGGCACGCACCATCTCAGGCATACACACACCTACCCAGTCTCACTGCTGTTGTGAAATACTGCACTTTGGTCAGTAGCTTCAAAATATGATGCTGTAGATATCTCTCTAATGAAATTTCTGGACACGCCCACTGTCAAAGTCAGGTGACACAGTATAAAGGGAGTTATGGAGGAGGTGGGGTGGATGGATTGCTC
>NW_023339652.1:19414276-19414548 GCF_004916995.1 Morone saxatilis
CTGGAAGAGTCAGTAGAAGAAAACTTTACTTGGACTGGTCATCCTTTATATGGAACAAAGCTCTAAAGACAGACTGAACAAGCAGCACATAGTCCTGGCATTTTAAAACTCTGACTTTTTCTCTATATCCTTGTAAAAACAAATGCAGCTCTATTAAAATTAGGCCAGGGAATTTGCAGATTTCTGTTCAGCCTCTGCAGGGAAAGGTGCACAGGCCAGGCAGCAGAGATAATGTTTTTTTTTATATCCTTAAATTCAATTCAATTCAATTC
>NW_023339652.1:19414614-19420690 GCF_004916995.1 Morone saxatilis
ATGTATGAAATGTTCTGCAGTTCCAGTTTTTCATTTTCATGATCAGCAATCCTTTGAATTATATCCCTATTGTCTCCAGTTGTAGATGAATGAGTTCTTTCAGACTGTATCATGGTGGTGTGTTGTGTATAAGTCATCATACCTTGGCCCGGATTGTCATAATCATTTGTGTTTGTCCATTTCCTCGATGTTCTTGATGACCAGCACTTTGGCTTGCTCTGGTGACCCGTCCAAATTGAATTTTTCCCTGTTTTTTCATGAGGCATGCTTTTCTGGCGATATTGGCGTTACGTTTGGTCAGATGCTCATTGATGAATACGTTTGATCCTTTCAATTTCCTTCCTTGTTTTAACAGTGCGGTTTTGTGTTTTCTGTTGACAAATCTCATGATCACGGCTCGTTTGTCGCTGTCATCTCTCCGGGGCAGAGGGTGGCATGCCTCAACGTTGTTCCAGTCCATTTCAATCCCTTTGGATTGTAGGAAGGCAGCCACCTGTTGCTCTACGGAGCTGACATCCTGCTCAACGGGCTCCCCCCCGTTGTCAATGGTCACCACCCGGGCGTATGACCAGGGTTTGATACGGAGCCCAGTCACAATCACATCATTGACCCTGGTGTACTGCTCCAGCTCCGCCACTCGACTCTCCAGGTGCACCAAACGCCGGTCCTTCTCTGCGTTCTGGATCCGGAGAGCCTTCACTTCCTCCACCAGGTCCAGGATGGATTTCTGCTGCAGTTTCACAACTGAAATTCCCTCAGACAAAAAAGTCCAGAGACTTCTTGATGTCATCGCCCTCTTTGGCTGTCAGAGCCTTCTTCGGACCCATGTTGCTAGGTAACGCGAGGTAGCGTCTGCTATTACCCTAGCCGCCCGCTAGCTAGTTTATCAACTAGCCGCCTAGCTCCGTTCTTCCGTTTTCCGAAAATCAGCGTCGTTAAACCAGGCAGTATTCAAGCCAAGGGTGTCCGCACATAGTCCGATGTCCGTAATCCAAAATCAGTAGCCAATAAACACAGAAATAGTCCAAAACCGAGCACCAAAACACACAAACCCTCTCCAAACTTTTCTCCAATACAAAGCTGTTCTTTCCAGGCTTCAAGCGAAAGTTAAATACAGGTGTATTCCAGGACACTGTGACGTCACAGGTGAATGAATGAACAGGCTAGTATCACTTGAAACAACTTCACAAAATTAAATAAATACAACAAAGGTTTAAATAAACTTAACAAGTCAATAAAAAGTAAACAGACTGATAGTTGTGTACTTACCTTTTTCAAGGCAACCGGCTTCCTAGATTTTTAAAGTAGGGTCTATTTGTCAGATTTTACAATTGTGCAACAGAGCACAACGCAGTCAGAGGTGAAACAGGCTTGAAACGTGCAGCAGACCTCGACAAAGCAAGTCTGAGTTTCTCAGAAAGAGAAATGGCAAAAACCTGGCGCCCATCCCTCCACTCCCTTCTTGCTATTCTGCCTCAATATCCATCTGCTCTTCCTCTGTTTTCTTAATTATCTTACATTTCTTTGTATCTACAGTATGTTTTTTTCTCACAGCTTCCCTTGCTGTCTGTGATGATTGGAAATCCCATTATTCATAGCAGACTGAAGTGAACTTCTTTGAGCCTTGTCTCCGTGAGAGAGACACAACAGAGACACAACAGGAGTCTTTTCTTGCGGACTGAACAACGGAAAGAGCGACTGTCTTTTTTTTGTATGAGGAAGAAGGAACTGTAACTGGATAACAGCTTGATGCCATTCTGCACATTGGTTTTCATTTCACAAACTCCATGGCAGATCAACAAAACCACAAATCTTCTCTTACAAATGTTTTCCAATCCCAATCCTTTCTCAGCCCCATTGCATTTGTATTCCTTGTCCTTCCTTCCTTGTCTTAACACAATAATGTCAAGTTTAGTCAGGCATCAACAGTACAAATTTAAGCATATGCATGAGGCCTAAACCATGTTTATGTCAAACACTGGTTATACTAAAATGAGGAATCTCCAATGTTGTTGCCCACAATGTACCTAGGAGGTGCCCACAGTGTGTGTTCTGTAATCTAAATCTTAATCTGTCTTGAATTTTTTTTTCATAACACTTGTAAGGAAGTGTACAAATGGGTTCCATTGTGTCAAATCATTTCAAATTACTGATATGTGTTTTATGATTAAAAAAGTAGCCCTTCTGAGTTTGGCGTTCATTCTCTGTCTCGATTGGTGGCCTAAGCCTTTGCTGACTGAGTGAGTTGCACTTTTTGGATTTTTATGATCTATCAATTTAAATTTAAATGTCATCATTGACCCACACTTATTTAGCCCCAGCATACAAGCTGCTTTCCCTCTCCTCTCGGTTAAACTGGCAACGTTGCTTTGCTGCCATTGTGTGCCTCTAACAGACAGCCAGGAATATGTTTGTGCTAGTAAATCTTCTCAGGGGCTTGCATTTGTGTCCACCTACAGTCCTATATCTAATTCAGTCCAACAAGTAGTTAGTACACACTGGTTGTTAATTTTAAACTTGATGCATAAATACTTTTATAAGAAGTCCTCCAAATTAGATAGTTAGTTAGTTACCTAATGAAGTCAGATTTTCCTAAGAGGTCCATTCATTTTTTTGTCTCAGATCCCCAGTGGGAATTGTATTCATTGCTATTCTATGATTAAGGGCAATAAAGTCACCCATCCAAAGTCTGGTGTTGACATTAAGGTCTGGGGCAGTATTGTATGGTTTATTTGTTAAATTGCCTGTGTAACTAAACAAAAGTTAAAAAACAGGTGCTGGGAACATAAGTATTCTATTCGTAATCATGATGTTAATTCATCAGTGGCTAGAAACTTTAATAGTTATAACACAGGTTGAGTGAACTGCATTGCGTGGACATTGAGATAGTGAAGCTCCCTCAGAGAGGTGACCAATGAGGGGCAGAATCCTTCTTAAAAGGAGACGTATAGGATACACTTCCTTGATACCCTTATTCCCAGTGGTATGAAGGAAGAGATTTCACTTTCTTGTTTTTTAAGTATTTCTTAGGTGTTTGAGTTTTCATGTATTTCATATCCTTTGACTCTGTGCCTGTGCTTGTAGCCTGCCTGTTGAAATGTACTTGATGTGCTGGGTATTATAACCTATAATTAATCCCACCTGTGTATATTTTTGTGAAATTGCCAGAATACATGCTGAAGAAGGGTGTCTTGACTGAAATGTCCGTATGGGAACATGTAATATATGTATGTACATAAAAATGTAATGGGAGTGCTGACCTAGTCCTTTGCTTCAAGTGATAGTAAGTCACAAACATGGATGTATGATAAGCACTGGAAGCTGGGCTCCAAGATGGTGCCTGTTCACTTGAATGAAACTTGCTCACAGGTTGCTTTCAGTTTTGCTTCTGTGATGTGCGTCCCACTGTACATTCTTATTAGTGTTTCTCCAGCTGGTCCCACCCATGTGTGGCCACTCGGGCCATAACCTGGGATGCTCAGACACCTTAAACATTTTCTCTACACTCTGGGAAACATTTAAATATAAAACCTTCATAAGTTAAAATTCATGATGAAAAATATAATAATCAACCTTGTTTGCCATTTTATTGACATCTGTTTTATAATGGGGGATTGAATACCTTTTCTGCCACTGGGGATTTTTTAGTTGCTAGTGGCAACTGGGACAAATTGGCTGCAAGGTAGCAAAAACACAGTTGGTAGACTTTTTTAAATTTGTTTGTATGGACTCTCTGTTGCCTCAAAGGTCAGATATTAAGAGGGTTTGCTATAGACAAATCCCATCAATATTCTGCTGCTCAAACCTAATTTGACTTGACTTGTCTCTAATTTAATCTGCTCTGCCTGTGTGTCTGTATTTGGGTCATCTTTCCCTGTTGCCTAACCAAAATGTTATGCATTATTTCAGTCCTGTGTTGGGCTCCATCACCTTGAATGAATTCTCAAGAATATAAGGAAGCAAGGTGCTACATAGAGGAGAATCCCTTGCTGGGAAACATAAATGTATTTACACCAGGCACCCTTTTCCCTTGGAGGGCCAAAACTGAAACCTCTTGATGATAAATGATTAATAATTAAGAGGTTAATTAAATAAAGTTCTACCTCACAAAAATACAACAGCATGAACGGTGATTTATAGTATGGAAATTATATACTATCTGGCGTCGAACTCAAATGGGCCCCCGCTTACTTACACTGATGAAACCCAGAGCAAATCAAAGCAGCAGCATGAAACAGTATGAGGCCTCTGCTGTCAAATTCATTTGCAATCAAAGCCAAAATAGTCATTTACAAACTCCTTCACATACTAGTAGGACCACAAAATATATGCGTGGTGAACAACTAAAAGGGGGAGAGTGAAAACCAGCACTGCCGACACTGTTTTCTGAATGTACTCTTTATTCCAGAGGATTTACTGGCTCGTGTAATGCAGAGAATCCAATTGGGGGCAGAGGTATAGATTTTCAGTGGTGGCGTCAAAAAGAGTTGTGTGAAATATGGATTTTTGTGTTGATGGTGCGGGCTGGCCACACAAGGAAGATGTTATAAATTAGAGGGCGGGTGTGAAATCATTCGACGTGCTCCAAATATTTTACCCTGCTTTTATCCCGGCCATCCCCTGCAGAGAGGGAGATAGTTTAATGTTCATGACTTCCTCTGCTTAAGTATATGCTGCATTAAATAGCTCATAGCACTTAGCATTATTTTATCACACAGGCTGCAGGGAGCAACAGACTCTGCTTACACCAGGATAGTATCTATGCCATTTATCTGCCAGATGTCCATATACTGGAATGGTCATGGATAGCACTATCACTTGCTCTGGGGAGTTGTCCATCTGTTCTTTAGTAACTTTAGTCTAGAAAACAACTCCACTTATTTGGCTTATTGCTATGACGTTAGATATTTATATTCATGATTCCCAGAGGAATACTAACCTCATGATGGTCAGCACTTTAGTCCATAACAAGGTATCCAGGCGAGATCTCCATTAGGGATGTGGAACTAGTCAGTTACACGTTGCAAGCAGCCCCAGCACGTATGTGTTAACTTAGCTGCTCCCTGAAAGCTGTAACATTATCCTTTGTAACTTAACATCATCGCTGATGCAGTTATCTACATTTTGTTGTTCACAAAGTGAATCCAGCAGGTGGTGGAAAAAATCTAAAACAATATTCAAAAGGTATCGTGTATCTGGTTATTCCACAACAATCAATGAGCCAGGAGAGTGAATTCTTCCTTCATCTAATAACAATAACAGTGTCTTCACGGCATTGTCCTGCCAAAAGTTATCCATGTGTTGCCTATGTCAGTAGTATACCAACATGCTTACTGATATGTAAATGCGGATATTGTAACAAACTGCCCCCACTTCAAATGTGTGTAACAGGATATACTGAGAAAAATAACTCTTTAAATTGTTAACAATTTTGACTGTTTAACTACTTTTTAAACTAGTCGACTAGTCTAAATTTTTATTTTCGACCGCAAAATTAGTCGCCAGAAACATCCCTAATCTTCATCAATTTTGCATTTAATAATTATTTGATAATAAGAGCATTCAAAGAACTGCACAATTGTGTGTCATGTGCATAACAGTAGCATTTGACATCATGTCTGACAGTGTTGCCCAGAAATAGCACGTATAAAGAAAATAGAATGGGACAACAAACATTCTTCCTGACAAGTTAAATGAAACTAGTCAAGCCCTACACCAGAAAGACCCAAACATTTTGCAGGTCTTTTGATTAAAATGCTCTCATCCATTGCATTAAATGCAGCACATATATCTATAGGAATAAGGACAGCCACTTTATTTCTTTTACAAAATATACTTACTTCATATACATTTTCATTACATTTTCTGCTCTCAAAAAGTTATCCCTTTTTATTTTAAAGATTTGATGACCTTTTGTCCAGCAACACCCTCAGGACTAACTTTGAGCTTCACCAATAGTGGGGGGAAAAAAGACAAAGAATAAGAGAATTGCCAGAGGTCAGAGGTTACAGAGTTCACTGAGAGCAATGCTCTTTGTAGCAAGTCGCGCTACAGACGGGGTTTCCTCAGCACACAA
>NW_023339652.1:19420715-19427548 GCF_004916995.1 Morone saxatilis
ACCACAAGTAACTCACACCGACGTTTGACACACAACACTTTTCATTGTCGAGCGTTAGCTCACAATGCACAACAGGTTTTTTGGCAGTGGCTCGGCTCTGGCGTTTTTGTCACGGATGACTTCCTGGGTGGTTCTCCTCCTGGGTTCAGCACACTACTGCAACGATAGTGGGGGCTTAGAGTCCTTAATCTAATTAATCAGCAGGGGGTGGAGGTGGGATGCAACTGCACCTGGTGCCGTTCTCCCAAAGCCTTTCCCCACACCTCTCCACCTGGCCAGCTGAGGCGCAAACCACGCCACCCACATACCCCAGGCCCCCGGACTTTAGGGCCGGGAGCCATCCGCCCAACCCACTCCCCGCCCCCCAATGAGAAACGGAGGAGGACAGGTCAGCCACGCATCTGCGCCGCCTATGGATCACGCACTGAACTTAAATGGCTGTCAAGGCCAGGATACCACCGGGTGGGATCTCGGGCCGTTTTGGCATCTTTCATGCTGGGTGGGGAGCCACCTCGGAGGGGGTGGCGATGGGTTCCGAACAGACGGGTGAATGGGAGCCGGGCCCCAGGCAGAGTAACGCAGAGCTCGACGCGCCCACCGGGATAGCCAAGCACTCCTTCTCGGGATTTGTGCTGGTACTAGACGTCCCTCTCCGACAGGGATAACGGCCTGATGTATAACACCGGGGCGGGTCGACACCCTGCACCGCTTTGCGACAGAACGGCCCCAGTGTTCGAAGCATCAGTCTGCAGGATAAAAAGGAGAGAGAAGTTAGGTGTGTGAAGGAGAGGCCTTCCCACAGTAGGGTCTTGTTTTACCTTCTCGAACGCCAGCCTGACACTTGCTCCGTCCACTGGACCGGATTCTGAAGTCACCCTTTCGGAGTGGAGGTCGTCAAGGGGGCTGGTCAAGTCTGCCAAAGTGTGGAATGAACCGCCGGTTAATAGCCCGCCAGCCCCAAGAACCGTCTCACCTCCGTTTGGTCTTGGGGGCCGTGGGGCTGGCTTGCAATTGCTGCTGTCTTGTCTACTTGAGGACGCACCTCCCACTGCCCAAGTGGTACCCCAGATACCGGTACCTTCCCTCCGTCCAACCGCACAACTTCTTTGGGTTGGCCGTGAGCCCCGCCCTGCCTCAAAGTTGACTCGAGCACCGGCGCCACACCTGCATGATCGCTTCCCGCCAGCTGTACTATGGATGAGTAACGTCATGCCCAAGTAGGCGGCAGCATACGCAGAGTGCGGACGCAGGACCCGGTCCACTGGAGACGCTGGAAAGTGGCCGGGGCACCAAACAAACCCGAAGGGGGAAGTGTGACAAACTGGTACAAACCGTAACGGAGTGGGAGAAGGCCGTTTTTTTCCTTAGAACTCTGGAGACAAGATCTGCAATAGCCCTTTGGTTAAAGTCCAGTGTCGTGAAAAAACGAGGCAGTGCGCTAAACGATCCAGGAGCTCGTCGAACCCGGAGGCATCGGATAAGGCATCGAACCGTGACACGCCATTCCACCTTGCGATTAGTCGCACACAGAACCGAATATAGGACCCATCCTTCTTAGTACTCAGAAACGATTCGGGGCTACACCAGTGCTACTGGTTGGACTCTCTATTACCCCATTTCTCCAGCATGGCCTTCAATTCCTTCTGAACCACCTTCTTTTGTGTTCAGGAAGCCGGGATAAGGGCCGTGACCACGGGTGAACGCACTGTGTTCACGCCCGGTGTGATCTCAACCATTTGATGCTGTATTGAGATTGTGCGCCCTGGCACGGTGGGGAGAACACATCAGCCACAAACGCTGTTGCCAACGCGGCAATGTTCTGCTCTCTGGGACTGGTGTGAGGATTGGTCATCCACAATGAGAGTGAGGCAGGATTGTGGAAACTGGAATTTGGTACTCTGGGCCCCAACTTTGTCTCCCTCTCGTGTTCCACCGTGTGGTCGAGCCAAGAAAAAAACAGTCCGGCGGCTGCGCTGCTCCAGTGCTTTGGATGGTGGCGATTGATGTGTGTTATGATTCTGTGTTGCTCCCTCCCTGTCGACGCGCGAACCTGCATAATGCGCATCACTCACTGCCTCTGCCTCTGAGCCACAGCACATGTACGTACGACTAGAAAACTAACGAAGTGCTGCAAATTTCATACATGTAAACTAGTGACATTTCAAAAGTGAACTAGTGTGGGACAGATCAGATCATGAGATTATGTATGTAGCTCTTGTCTTCTGTGCTTGACTTGACTCAGCTTCTTGATCTGCACTGGTGTGTGAAGTGGAGCTGGGAAGAGAGAAGTCAAGAGCTGCGAGACGCCGACTGTGAGGAAACAGAGGAGACCTGCCAAACAGTGTGTTTGTGTTGCTTCTTCAAAGTTAGCTTTGGCAGCGGAAACAGGAAAAATAAACTGTATGCTGACTGCACTCTCCCAGCATCTGTGCTCCTGTTTGTAGTGCTGGTGACAGTGCTGCACCTCCATCTGACTCTCCACCGCTGACCCCCACCTGTGTCACACTTCCCCTCACTAATTAAAGGTGCTGCTGCATGAAGCATTTTATCTTTATTTCAATTGCCACATTCCATGTGAGACATCCATTGCAGCAACCAAACAAGAACAACGCCTTGCAGGCTGTACTGTCTTCCTGTGATCTCCACTGTAACACCAGGCTGGACTTCAGCAGAAATCTGCTGGTTTGCTTGACAACAGAAAAAAAGAGCAGAGCTAGTGTTCTAAATGTACAAAAATACAGGTTTCTAAGTTTGTTGGAGAAAATCTTGATCCTTATGAAAGTGACATTTGGTTTTTAATTTAATTTAACCTAACATTTTCTGCCTGAACAAGATCTAGGGCCGAAACGTTAGACAATTTATATTCTCCCCAATTTAATTTAACCATTACTTTTTATGGACCCCCTGAGGTTGACATTGAATGTAACAAACATAAACAAAAGCATGCATGTTTGATACAAAGGAATATTTTTTAAAATCAAAAGAGTATATATAGTGGTACTGGCTGTGTTGTAACATTTTTATTCATACAGTGTTGTTTTTTTATATAACGTAGTACCGCAGTGATGTTAGCTTACTTGATCTGACGGATAGTTAGTAACATCCTTTTGCATGTAATTGTTTACAATGAAAGAATATTATTTCTCTCTTTCCCTTTCATCCCCCATTTTTGGTTGGACAGCAGCAAAGCAGACAGCTATGAATGTAATATGACTTTACTGAGTGATGAAGTTACACTATTGGTTGGTCGACTGTTGGAGACTCCCCATTGGCTGAAGTGCAAAAAACCCACATGCAGTGAGAATGTGTGTACCGGTACACATCTTTCACACCATGTGTTTTTTTTTTTTTGTCTATTTATATGTTTTTTTTTTATATTTTTCTATGCTTATATGCATTATATTTTTCTATGCATCAACTTACCAAGGCAAATTCCAATTCAGTAAACCTGATTCTGATTCAGAATAATCTTTATATGAATAAACAAATAAATACATTAAAAAATTAGACATTATTATTCTGCATTATTGAGGAATAAGAATAACCTACACTTTTAAGTGTGACTGACCAATTAACAGGTTGTTATGGTTCCACTATATAAAGGATGTAGCTGTGTGTAATGAGTGTGTCAAATGATACAGTGGCTGCTTTGGAAGATATTGCTATTGCGCAATTTAGACCGTTTTTTAAAATCTCCTCTAGTCTCCGAGGCTCGGATCTAACGGAGTTCACTGCCTCCGTTACCTTCTGCCATTCACCTTGCTTCATTCTGTTGTTCATACCAGAGCTTAGGGATCCAAATAGCACACATTTCTTTCATCAGTTTGATCCCCCATTACCTCCAGTTCATATTCTGTACAACTGGGCTTCTTTTTCTTCATTTGCTTCTTGATGCTTTCGTCATTTCTCCTCAAATGCTGATCCTTCATATGCAAATCAGACAACTGGGGCTGTGTTTCAAGCCATTTATAGTAAATTGTGGGTCAGAAGGCTCGTGCAGGTGCGCACAATTTCAGGATGATTGAGATGTATGAGTGAAAAACTCGTGGGAACAGACGTACGTGAGGTTTTATGACGTTTCCTGTTTTGTGTGTACACAGATTTCTACACCTGCATATACACAGAGTTGAATGCATCTGGCCCCTGGTGTGCTTGTGGAGCAGTGCTGCATGCACAACCAGGCAATCAAATATGATAAACGTGGAAAAGAATTCAAGCAGACATTAAGCTCTTGCCGTTGCTCTCTCTCTCTCAAAGATGAGAAACAATCACAACATGAGCTATTAATTCCCCCTTTCCCTCTCATACTCTGATCCTACTGGCATCAAAACAGGAAGGAAGTGGTAAAGTAGTTAAGCCTTACAGCCAAAATCTACTGCTGTGCTGCAGCTGCTGGAGCTGATCGCACCCCCTACCAGACAGTGTTCGTGAGTCCGCCAGAAGCATTGCTTCGTGTCCCAGAAGCGTCTCTGACAGATCGCATTGGCAGGAAGTCAGGCACAGAAACGCCATAGAGAATCCTGTCAATTTCAAAATAAACTACCCTGTGCAGACTCCGGATCAAATTTCATGGTACATCAAAAAAGTACAAAGTAACAACACAATTGAAACAGAGAATCCATTTCATCATGTAGCCTATTTACCCATGGTAGAAGCACTAGTATCAAGGAAAAACATCAAAATACACAAGTCACCAACGTCGGGCAGTAAATATGCTCTGAAGGCACCCCTGCTTGCCCGATACAATTTCGGCATTATTACTACTACTGACTCGCCCCCCTCCCTCAGATATCATTGCCGCCATATGACAGAGCATATCATGGAAATGTTATCAATTACAACTTGATTTATAATGCGCTATAATGTTTATGCATTATATAAATAAGCTTCATAAAAAGTGCTTTGTTAATAGTAAGTGATTTTCTTTTTTACTTTTTTATCTTCATTTGCTGCAGGAAACCCAAATGTAGTTAAAATTAAGTTAAGTTAAATTCCTAACTCAGATGAGGTCTCCTGGTAATTCTAGTCCAGTATAAATATAAGACTTCACAGTGGACGCTTTGAAGTCTTCCAACTTCAGTTACCATATGCTGCCGTTTACAAAGTTGCCTACTCCAGCTTTAAAGTGTTCAGAAAAAAACTTCATGCTGCACAGAGAAAGCAATAGTAGTGATAGTAGTAGTAGAAGTGAACCCTTTATGCATTTTTTTCAGCAGTTATGGACGCGGCTTTTTCCGGCTCAGAGAATTAGAGCAGAACATCCTTGAGTGAAAAAGGCACTTTGGAGGAGCTGACCTGTTTTCACTCAGGAAGTGAACAGCCTCATCTGTCTGGACTACAGTGGCAAGGTGCTACTCATTCCTCTGGGAGCTGAGGCCTGCACTGTGTTTAAATGTGTTTCAATAGTGTGTGTTTGTCCTGACACACTCTTTGTTCTTGTTACCACTTGTTGAATGTGTTACCCATAGCTGCTGGCTAAAAGACAAACTTGCTTTAAGACAGCACTGTCTGCAAAGTCACACAAACACACACAAGCCACTGCTGTCAAACTGGACTCCTATAACTTCAATAACCAGAACAAAATTAAGGGGAGGTTTTTGGGTATTCACTGTTTCTAATCTCCATAGAGAGCCCGTCAAACAGAACTTTTGAACTGTATGTTTAGTGATCCATAAAGTTTATTTCCAGTTTCTCTGTGGGCATATACACTCGTCTGGCAGTTTAGCTAAAAGGTCTTGATTCAACTGTATGATCATTTTGGAATCTGTAGTTTGTGTTGAAAACCTGCTGTTTTTTTGTTAGGGTGCCAAACCAATTTATTTCAGCTCAAAACAAGTGCGTGAACCAGAACAGAGCTGGTTCCTTGTAGTTGGAAAAGGTTATCAGTACATAGCTATGGTGGGCAATGGGGAAATAAATGACTCAGTAATTACACTGCATTTTCTTCCTGTATACTGACGTAACACCTATTTCTCATTGATTGAATCTCTGTAGAGTGCTGCAGGAATGAGTCCTAAAATCCAGATGGGTTTTTGTTTAGATGCCCAAAATAAGGTATGTGCTTAAAGGTCCAGTGTGTAACATTTAGGTGGATTTATTGTCAGAAATAGAATACAATATTCATAGGCATTAGTGTATAATCACCTGAATATAGAAATCATTGTGTTTTTGTTATTTGTTGTTACTTTGGAAATAGCCATTTTTAGGCTGGTGAGAGCTTGGTGAAATAAAAGGCTGCAGACAGACGGTGAGCTGTGCTGGCGGTTGCTAATGGACTATATTATATTATAATATTAGCTGCCTGCTGTGTCTAGTGTTGTTGCTTGATGTTTGGCTGTGTTAGCAAAGTTGTCGGCTAGTTTCTGATCATAACTAATGTAATCATAACAAATGCACAGCTGTCCATATTTACCACAGTGGCATTGCAGGTGGGGGCACCAAATCGCAACAAGTACCAAATCTTACATAGTGTTGCTTTAAACAACTGAGCTAACAAGTGGCTAAATGAGACTACAGAGGTTGTCTTATATACTGACTAGTTGTCTTTACTGCCTTAAAAATGGAAAGGTAATGCATAGATGTGCTTAGTAAACTTCATGGCAGTGGAATTCTGCATATTACCTTTTGATATTGTGTTTAAGTGGAAATTGGAAATTTTTACCACTTAGTAGCACAGGAACCCCATAATCACTGGGATTCATCCAGTTGAGACCATGGATCTGAACAACACATTTATACTCATTAGGGATGTTCCTGATGACTAAGTTTGCCGTTGATTAAATGGAAATTTGAATTTTACAAGTCTAAAAGTAATTAGTGTGCCTGCAAAGCAC
>NW_023339652.1:19427648-19432146 GCF_004916995.1 Morone saxatilis
AACAGTATATAATAATAACAGTATATAATGATAATATTAATAATATTTATAATAATATAATAATAATATGTATATATAATATGATGACTGAACAGATATACATGTATACACATTGGTGTACATTGGTGTATATATGTACATTTTATTTTGTGTATGTGTACATGTAGAGGAGATAAACTTTATAATTAAATTGATAAGAAGCGGAGAAGGGAAAGGAATAAATAAGTGTATACTTTTGTGTATACGGTTATTGTTCATTTTAATGTTAGTTTGTTTTTCATTCTTACTTACAAAGCAAAAGTATGTTTCTTTAGTTTTTTGATGATGTTTACCTGAGAAAATAAATGTGACAAACATCTGAAGAGTCAGAACTGTTGTTTGTTGTGTTAACAACGGTGACGTCAGTTAGATGCTCACTATATCTAAGCTTTTCTTACCCTTAAGATGTGTATAAACTACAGGTTATGAACTTCTGTTTAAAATACTAAAATGTGAAATTATCGGTTATCTGTATCAGCCATAAGAAGCAGGGAATTATCGTATTGGCTGACATGCAGACATATTTTGCTGAAGTGCAAACACAGCCTGTATGATAATGCACTTAAAGGAGGAATTGCATTGTGCTAAAGAAATGAGCTGTTTGTTTTGGTGTTAACTCTCCCTCCCTCTGTGCTGTTTGCTTGTTGCATTGGTTGGACTGTTAAGGTTAGCATCTTATTTTAGTTCCAGAGCTGGGATTGACATAGGTAACGTTTGCAGTACTATGGGAGAGGAGGTTGGGAAGGGAGGTTGGGAAGGGAGGTTGCTTTTTTGAGCATTTTTAATATTTAATATTTAAATTGACAACTCATTTGAGTCATCATGTCTCAAGTCAAGTCAAGAGTTTTTAACTTCGAGTCTCAAGTCATTTATGTTCTATCATGTCAATTTGCATGTCATCAAAACAATGACTTGAGTTGACTCGAGTCCACATGCCTGGATTTTACTGAGCCACTAGCAGCATACGTCACATTAAACTTAAATGAACATCTTTTAAACACTTTACACACTTAAGGGGAAAAGTACATTCAGAAAAGGAGAATATGTAAGACTCTGTCTTTACACTTTACACTTTAAAATAAGAAAACATTGATGAGAGGCGGTGCTGAAGGTTTATATTGTCTGTGCTGATACAACGTTATTCTGCACAATGCCTCCAAATCTTCCTCTTCTGACGCCGCCTTAGTGAGATGTTTGGAGAACAGATGTTTGGAACTGTTACTGCTCAGACCTAACCCATCACACCGCTCCCTGAAGTCATAAATACGGAAAACTTTAGTGCAGCTTGACCAGCTTGAATGTGTGTGTGTGTGTGTGTGTGTGTGTGTGTGTGTGCTCACGTCTGTACTTCAGTTTTAGTATGTGTGTATGATAGTAGACTCAATGCTCAGGAAAACCGTGAATTATTAATTTCTCTTTATTATTTGTGTATTATGTTCATTGTCTGCTGTGAAAGCCTCCAGCCTGCCTACATTAGTATTTATAGGAACACAGCACAGGGTGGCTGTGGAACTTGTATAGATTAGATTAGTACATCAGTTAAAGTAAGTGGGAAAAGGACACGCCAAGGAAGCACCAAAATTTTATAAATTTTTTTCCCACTATGTGCAGCCCTGGTTTAAGCTATGTTAGACTGAATTAATCCATTCTGAATTTTATTGAAAAGCCATATCGTCTGGACTCATATAACTGTATAGGCACATTAGCTGTAAATGGACCTGTACTTGTATAGCGCCTTTCTAGTCTTCCAATCACTCAAAGCGCTCAATTCACCTTTCCAACACAAATTCACACAGCGATGGCAAAGTCCATCGAACAGAAACTAACTCATTCATACACATTACACCGATGCTATGCATCAATGACATTGTCATAGCATGTCATTGTATCTCTTCTCTGTTTTAGTGCCTCTTTAATACCCCATTAATATGAATTGTGTCTCTGCTCTGTTACAGTCACTTTGCTGCTAGTGTTACAGCTGTACATCTAATGTAAGCTTATAATGCATCATGGTCACTGAAGTATTAGTTAACGATCTAAAATGGCCATTGTTTCAGAGCGTGACGAGGGTTTATGGATTGTATTTATTTGTTCATGGCTGGAGTGTCTGTGGAAGTGGATCTGGTGTTGTGCCAAAAAGTGATTTTGAAGCAATTCCCATCTACAGGAGGGTGCAAGGCCTGTTAAAGCTGTAGCTCCCAGTTCATATCCGTGCTTTTATCTGGAACAAAGTCAGAACATGCAAATACACATAAGTTTATGAGCGAAGCTGAGGATGCTTTTTACCTGTTGAAATACCGTTTTAAAGAAACAATACAACCCATGAAACATTTTCCACTTGCCAAAAAGTGACTACACCTTGTTACTGAAAGTTTATTTCTGCCTTAAGATGACTCGATTTCACTGGTGAGAGTTATATTTGAAAGATTATACCTCACCAACTAACTTACCTGTTGAAATACCTTTTTAAAGGGATAGTAAAACTCCCGAAATGCAGTGAAAAGGTATCCTTGTCCATGTGGCTGCTGTGCAACGATGTTCACTTTTTTTGTTTTGATATTGGCATTATATATCAGCCAACAGCAGCCCTGCTTTCCAAATATCAGCATTGGCCATTGCAATTCCCATATCAGTCAATAACTATTTTCCACTTGCCATAGTGATTACTGCCCCAACCTTGTCACTAACAGTTCTTTTTCTGCTCCAAAGTACCTGTTGAAATACTTTTGTTAAGGGGGCAATAAAAATGCTCTGTTCCACTTTCCAAAAAGTGATTACAGCTCCAACCTTGTGACTGAAAGATTATTTTGGCCCTATGAATTAAATTTCATTTATAGGGATGAAACTTTAAATTTTATAGTTCACCCAGCCTTTTGTACCAGTTGGAATAACTTTTAAAGGGGCAATATAACCAATAAAAAGCACTTGCCAAAAAGTGACTACAGCTCCTGCCTTGTCAATGAAAGTTTTTTTCTGCCTCAAAATGACTTGAGTTGGTTCGTGGGGATTATATTTTAAAGATTATAGCTCACCCACTACCTTTTACCTGTTAAAAAACCTTTAAAGGAAGAAAATAAAACTCAACATTTAACTGATTTTAATGTGGAAACTGGGGCATATGATCAGAATTTCATATGACTTCTCACTTGCTTCACTTATAGCAGGGAATCGACTTGACTTGCCTGATTCTCACCTCGGCGACTTAGCACTTGCTTGAGACTTGAAGGTTAGGGTTAGGGTTGCACATTTGTGACTTACTCCCACCTCTGGGTAGCAGAGTGGAGCCTGCTGGGACATCTTCCACACAATCTCACAGTCAGCCATGTGTATTTTCCTGCAGAGGTATCTAATGAATTGTGTACATACTATAAATATTGGTTGCATATGAGTTAGTAGAGAGTGGTTCAACAGGCAGTGGCTTGTATGTTGTCTCTGATGTTTACATTGTTCCCTTTTTTTAAGTATTAAAAAGTGAGTGCTGTGATAACTGCCATACTTCCTGCTGCCAGAACTATTTAAAGCTCACACTAAGGCATGTGCTGAAAAGGCCAAATGGAGCTCAGCCATTCAAATACATTTTAACTACAAGTATGCTCTGCTGGCATTTATTTCTCTTTTGTTTCTAGTCCCTCTTCAAAAAAAACACACATTACACATTATTTCACATTATTTACAATTGAGTAAACCAGTGTCACAGCCTCAGGGAAGCAATTTCAGCTATGTGACATCAGTTTGACTTGAGAGGGGTAGTTTTATTTTTCTAGAAAGTTGAATGTGTTTTCGCCTATTTAAGAAATGTATCACTTAGCTTGAGATTGGAAGGTACAACTCTCAGAATGCATAAACATATGCTTGTTAACATATTTCTCAGCCAAATGTGGTATGGTTGTGTTATCAGTCACTACAAGAATGTTTGCATGAGATGTGTTTGACTGTCTTGCTGTGTCTTTCTGTTTTTTATCTGAAAGAAGTTATGACGCAGAGATTGTTGCAAAAAGTAGTGCTGAACTCAGGTCTGGACCACTTTCCACTTTTCATTCTTCCAGTCACATGCTGTACTGAGTCTCACATCACTCCTGCTTCCCATCCGTTTCTCTGCCCTGACCTCCAGTGCTGGTATTTTCTCAACAGAGCAGACGGAGTGAGTCTGGAGATGAATCATGTATGAAACGGCAGTAAGATTCCTGCTTAGGAGAGTCTGGACACTGGCCTGAGACGAGAGAACACTGACAGTGTCAGGCTGTGGAAATTTGCCCTTGACCCCACCTTTGAGTGTAGTGGAACTGAAACAGTTTGGCTTATTGACATGGTTAGACGACATTTCTCATGAAGTATATCGGGCGGTTGTGGCTCAGAGGCAGAGCGGGTCATCCACTAATCAGAAAGTTGTTGGTTCGATCCCCAGCCATGTGTCGAAGTATCCTTGAGCAAGATACTAAACCCCAAATTGCTCCTGATG
>NW_023339652.1:19432166-19436351 GCF_004916995.1 Morone saxatilis
CTTTGAGTGGTCGGAAGACTTGAAAGGCAATATACAAGTACAGGTCCATTTACCATTTACCATGGTTTGGAACTTACTTTTCAGGTGCATCATCAGGGCTCATCAGAGTCATTTAATGCATTTTGGGTGGATCGGATACTTATTTCAAAGTAACTGAATGTAAATGCATTCAAGAGACTGGGTCAGGTACCTGCAGTTACCCACTGACAGGTACGGGCAAAAATTAACTGAATGTGGGCGGGCGCGGGTGAGAACAAAAATGTGTTCTGAAATCTGAAATTAAATTGACTGTGCAGGCTTTTGTTTTACATCTATATTTGCTAAATATTATCTAGCCCAATCTGCTGCCAGGCTTTATAGGACTGTGAAAGCCGCAAACTCAACTTCCTCTGTGAGGAAACATACAGGTGCAGTTGAAAATATACTTTTCCAAGAACACAACTCTCAAACCGCCACACCAGGAGGACAAGGATGCTGTAACCCAGTTAGCAGTTAGTAAAGTTTGTATGCCAGGGAGATGAGATCATTTGAAACTGTGTATGGTGATAGATTCAGCAAACTGGCCCAGGGCTTGATTAACATCTGTGCCCAGCTGTCCATGTGGATGTGGCAGCAGATTGACTCAGACAGACTATGCTTAATTATGACTTGAATTCATGTTTCTACATTTTACACTTCTAATTGCAAGTAAAAATATGAAAAAAAAATGTGTGTAGCATGTGTGTTTAATCACGGGTCACAGGACTATTAACAGGTCCTTTCTGGATTTGACTTGGATATAATTACAGGCTAAGAATTTGTTCTGGTACTGAGCTCTGTGGGTGTGGGTTTTGTTTGCAGTTTTCACTCGTTTGGCAGCCAATCCTAGTTTTTCCATTGCACTTGAAAGGGGAGAGTAAAGTGAGGAAGTTGCGATCTGCAATTCAGCCGCTAGATGCCACTAAATCCTACACACTGGTCCTTTAATGCACAATTGTGTATTCACACGCACCTTTCATATTGCAGCCATTACTACCTGGCTTATATAATGTGTCTTACCCTGAGGCTGAAAAGTGAAAAGTGGAGGTGAATGTCATTTCAGGTCTGCTGTGTGCTGAGAGAAGGATATTAGCCTCCTAACTGACCTCACACAGCTGCAGGAAAAAACAAGAGGGGGAGGCTCTTCCTCCACTGTTGCTTGTTCTACAGCTTAATGGTTAATGGTGGTGTAGGTGGGTCAGTCCTCTCTGGAGGACAGGATTTAGCATTACTTAGCCCAGTAAATCCAAATAATCTGTACACAACATTACTGCTGCTTACTTTTTTCCAAAACATATGTTTTCACAATGATTTACCTTTCACAGGTACCACTGGTTTCAGTTTGGTTTACTATGATATGAAAAGAAAGTTTCACAGACTCAAAATTTGATCTGTAACAGTTATGGTTTTGGTAGGTGTTTTTTTGTTGTTATTCATGTCCAAACTTAAGTATGGTACAGCCTTGTTGCATTAATAAATGATGAGCTTCTGTGGACACACTAGTATCATATAGTCCTCACGATAGCTCTTCTCATAGCCATTCTGCTGTCTTTGATTTTGCAGTTGTTGTCCTGAGACCAACCTTTGTTTTGGAACCCAAACTATGACTTTTCTTTACCAACATTGCTGTCTTTTTGGAAATAGCACACAAGAGAATGATACTATGGTCTACCATAGTCCCTAGTAATATTCCATGCAAGTTTTCAGCATAATCTAGTATGTCTAACCTTGCATGTAGCTTTTAAAACCCTTCAAGTGGTGCTGCATCCATTCAAGGTGCCATAAACATTTGTTTTTTATTTAGAAACGAGTCCTGCATGTGTTTGCATGTTATTATGAATAAGCAGTCTGGTAAGCAGCAGTAACTTTGTTCAGAACTGGGTTCAGAACACTGTGAGGATGTTTTGGTCCTGATACACGTTTGTTTGACGTAATCCATATGTCAACAAAATCCCTTCTCAATGTTTAGTCAGTAGTGTGAAATGCTGATGGCAGCTGAGCAGCTTGAGCCAACCACCTGAATGATGTCAGCTTTTGGGTTCTAAAAGGATGAATCACAAATATGGAAGTGAACTCATTATCTGAAGTGAAAATAAGAAATGCTTTTTCATTTGTAGTTGTGAATGGTAAGGTCATTTCAGTGTAAACCCCTCCCAGCTGAGACCAGAACAGTTAGAGAGAGAGGGCAGATAATCTGCACCATAAGCTGACCATCTCCTCTGAGAGACCCATCTCCTCTTTATTGTTGTTTTGCAAAAGCCCAAATGTAGCAGAAAAGGGAAGGGAAAAAAGTCTCATCACCAGCTGGTCGCAGCTGTAGCACTGTGGCTGCTCTCTCACCCCGCTTCATTTTTTTTTTATCAAGACACTGTCTGCGGTTTCCACGGCGACACAGTCCTACTGCCAACTGCAACTTCAGCTGAGACTCCTCGTGGTAAAGAGATTAGTCAGATATCTGTCTCTATGTCTGTTCCTTTACACTGTGCTGTATAATAAAGAAACTGCATAGTCAACACTGTACATTACAGTGTGTGTGAGAAGTGTGTGAGCTGTATGTGCATATATGTACTGCATGAGTTCCACCAGCTGCCATTCTTTAAGCAGTGTGTCTTTTCTAGGCAGCTAATGGGATAGCTGGACATTTGGGATTGAGTCCAACAAATCATTCAGTGACCTTTAGCTATGCTAGCAATGTGGTTCTCTCAGTTCACAACTTTGGTCCAGACTTAAATATCTCAACAACTATTGGTTGATTGCCATGGAATTTTGAGGATGAATCCTACTGACTTTGGTGATCCCCTGAGTTTTTAACTAGCACCTGTATTTTGGTATTTATGGTATTTATATTGTGTTTAATTAGAAAATGTTAGTATGCAAACATGCTAAACTAAATATGGTGAACATTGATGGACCCTGTTGGTTGTGGGCCCACATGGCGGCTCCATGTAGGGTCAGGCGCTCATTGGTGATGGTCTTTTTTGAAATCTCAAAGTTGCATTTCATAACAATGTGTTTGTTGTGTCCCTCTCTCTTGGTGTAGCTAAGTGTCAATTTATTTTTGGTGCACAATTGTGTAACTATTGCCTTGTGTGAACACTTGGCTTGCAGCTCTACTAACAATTAAATGTTGCTTTGATTAATTTAAAATCAATGCACAAAATAAATTGTCCTTGTTTTTCGAGAGATAAAGATACACTCAGTTAATTGCCTTATGCTCTGTTTTCAGTCTTATCAAGGGACCAGACCAGTGAGGTAGAAGAAGAACATTTCTATTGTGACTAACAAACTGAGATAATTTTGTCTATCAAGGATACTCTTGGTAGAAAACAAGAATATTGAGTGCCTAATGATCACAGCTGGTCTTGTATGTGGGGTCAGTATCAGCTCTCCTTAAAGAAAAGGGAAATAGACCTTCTCTAGTGCTAAGTGTCAAACTCATTAGCATAGCATTTCCATCAGTCAATTTAATGTTTTCAGATATCCAGACAATATCTCCAGAAACTAAATGGATGGCATTTGATTCAGGTATTCATGGTTCTAAGACAATGTATTGTAATCACTCTGGTGATTACCTGACTTTGCATACTGATATTAGCATTCAGCACAAAGCACTGCTGTGTAGTACGGTCTTGCAAAGCCACAAGCATGCATGTGTAAATTATAGCTGTGAAGAACACTGAACTAAAAATCTGCACGTCCTGATTTTGCCTAGTGGTTGTTGTCCTGAGAACAACATTTTGTATGATAACCCTGAGACAACAACTTAACTTATTAGCTTACTTTATTATTATGATGATGTTAAAATGCACATTTACTTTTTAGATGAGCATTATTCCACCATAAAAGTAAGGTGACGTTAGCTTGCATAGGTAAAGCAAGAGTTAGACGGGTTGCTAACAGCCAAAACTGATAAGCATTATTTTCTTTCTGGCTCAAACTGAAACAATTTCTAATATTAGATGTTGATATTTTTATAATGTTCCTATAGCTAAACAGTTGCAAGCTAGCAATGCAATGTTGCCCATAACATTGCTTTGTCTATTGCTATCTTTAGCTGAGGGATACCATAGACAGTTTTTGGGCAATATGGTGAAAGCAGATATTTGTTACCCCAAGAAACTTGTTAGGGACCGAGGACTGACAAGTGCAAGGTCCCTATTGTTCCTG
>NW_023339652.1:19436376-19451890 GCF_004916995.1 Morone saxatilis
TGTCACTGAAGGAATTTATTATTAGGGACCGAGCAGGCGCGCTGGAGGTCCCTATATAGATATTTGCTAGATTCTTTCTTCTTCTGTCCTATTTTGCCCCTTCGGGTGCATTTTTGCCCCCCTGAACAATATAGGTCAGTTTTATTTGCAAAGTTGTCAGGCCTGGTTGAAAACTCTCTCTATATTATATGGTGTCGCTTTCGGGTCAGCCAGCTAGGTGGCAGTACTATTGATAAAAGATTTGCATTTAATCGTGAATACTTAGGGTACACGTGTGAGTTAGATGTGAGGTTGCTCACACAAGTACTAGTCATGTGACTGTAAGAATTCACGCGTGTAACGAGTAGGAGTGTAGGTGATAAGTGTCCCAAGACTGATATAGGCCCCGCCACTTCGCGCCTATTAATTTTTTTTTCGTTGGGGGTAGAGCGCAAAATGTCCAAAACTACGTTTTCGTTGTTCCACTCAAATGGCGCTGGTGTGTCCAATGGTGCGCGGGACCGAAGACTTTGCACGGTAGGCAATTCTGGAGACGTGGGGGATAACGGCGAGTACTTTGATATTGTGTGTTGGGAAAATAAGCACGTTAGGTAAGGGATTTAGGCACGTTCCTGTTGAGTTTTTCGTGGCGAGGAAGAAGGAGAAGGGACCAGGGGGTTTCTGGACATTGGTATGTGCTGATTGACCACTGAAGTTTAGGCACTACTTTTTGCTACCATCAGATCTTCATTGCACTATTCCCTCTATTTTCTCTGTGTACAATTTCAAAGGCCAGTCCCACAAGTGGGCTCTTTTAAAATGAAAAGTTTATACTCTGCACTCGGCACTGTATTAAATCACCGAAACTTGGTTCGATTGATCTGCCCATGATCCCTGAGGCCCGCCTAAAAAGGAGAAAAAATCACCCACTACGTGGCGCTCCTTCGGTGGGCATGAAAAATAACTTGTGCGGAATCACTTGTGCGGAAATAAGTTATAGAATAGTAGATAATATCAACAGAGGACGCACACGCAAGCAGTCAACCCGATGTCTCAGATGAAACTAGAGATAGACTTCTGTGTAGTTTGTAGACTGCTAACACAAACCATAACTCGTCGTTTGTTGGGTTTTGCTGTGAGGAGCCCCACTACATGGATTCTTATATAAGCAGCCCGCCACTACATGTTTAGCATTCACTGAGAGTTGTCGTTCGTTCCAATCTCAAGCTAATGTCGCTTCTTTCTATATGTAACTAATTAAGCGAACAACATCTCTCAACCTTTCTGAAAAATAAAATACCCCTCTCAAGTTCAATGATGTCACTAGCTGAATTGCTTCCCTGGAGGCTGGAAATGAGACACAAGAAGGGAAGCATCATGTGTTGTTTTTTTGATGAGTTAATGAGTATAAGCGAAGTGTTGTGAGAACAGGAAGATTTGATATCGAAACAACCAAAGACCAACGCATCACATACCACAGTGCTACAAGGTGTGACTTTATTAAGATTAAGATTAGGATTATAGTCTTTAATTTGTCATGTGCACAAGTAACGAGGGTACTAGGGCAACAAAAAAATGCAGTTTCAAGAGTGTCGATAAACCAAGAAGCGCAACAGCATAGAGTAAAGTTGCAGAGTAATGTTGCATATGTGACAAAAATATTTTAGAGAAAAAGATAATAATAAATCAGGTTACCCAGCAGACCAGTACAGATCCAGGAAGTGTAGTTGGTTTTTACATCAAATAAGAGTACAAATAAATAAATAATAAGAGCTTTATTTACAAAGCTACGTGATATACACGCAAGATAAAACATTTAAATACCAACATGAATGATAAAATGCATGGGTTAAATTTACATTAAAAATAATACACAACAAATCAAAAAGTAATAAAAAAATGCAGGCAGCTCAGATAAAATCAGGATATGCTCTCAGATAAAAGTATGTTTTTAGAAAAGACTTGAAAGAAGTCACTGACTCAGCCTTATTTCCTCAGGCAGGGCGCTCCAGAGCTTCAGGGCCCTGAAGTAGCTTTCAGCCTGGAGTCTGGAAGAGACAGAAGACTCCTGCCTGAGGATCTCAAAGATTCATAAAGGATCAAAAGGTCTGAAATATAATCTGGAGCCAGGCCATAAAGAATGTTTAAGTTATTTTATTTATTATTATGTCTTATTGTTAAGTGGCACTGTCAGCTTTTGTCTAGTGACTCCTAACAGATTATCTGTGCAGCGATGAACTACTGGGCTTTAATCTGATTTTATATGAGTATCGTATCTGGCTGAAGAGCATTACTACTGACTTCCTTCCCCCATGATGTCCTTTGTCTCAACCAGCTGCTTTGAAGTCTCTTTTCTCAGAATGGTTCGTCAGGGAATAGCTTCCATTGTACAATGATCCAAGTATTTAATTTTCATTCCTGTCATGTGCACTGTCACACTGCTAAGTAATCAATCCCACTAATCGGTATGTCATCCCATTCTTACAAATCTGGGGAGCGTTTTGTCTCCTCTCATTCTTCCTCTACAAAGTTCAAACCCCAAATGAATTCTCGAGGAACTGGAGAAAGGATTTTCCCCTAGAAAAGCCTCAGCAGCCAGTCGGCAATCAGTGAGCTGACTCATATTAGCCTCTGTAAGCTGAGAGCCTCCTCTCTGTAGTGCACTGCCCAGGAGAATGTGTCAGTGTCACCACCTTTTAACAGGGAGCAGGTGAAAGTAGCACCTCAGGGTCTAGTTGACCCATCTCACCCATAATACTCCCTGACAAAAAGGTCCATATCCAGCCATCATCCTCTCAGACTGCACGTCCTACTGCAGAGCCATTTAAGGCCAGGCACCATAATAAGAAAAGGACATGGTTTCATGAAACATTCAAAAGAATTGTGAAAACAACAACAGTGTTACAATTATTGTACAAATTTACTAAATAGGCAATCCCTCCAGAAGAACATTAATGCAAATTCAACCAGTCTGCATGAATTCTGTGGGACTTTTTTTGACCAATTTCTTCAAATCTGACCAATCATTGTAGTTTCCTGCATACAACAGTGAGCCATACATTACCAAACTCACTTCCTTATTTCTAGTTGTTTAGATGCAGATCATGCAGATATGGGAAATGCGAACGTCTCACATTTACCCCCGGAACCTTTTTGGTTCGGTTACACTCCAAACAATGTTCTTTTATTCTAACTTGCCTTTGATTTTTAATGAATTATAAAAAAAAAAAACTCAACTAAGTTTCACTTTCTCGTGCAATTTCATTGCAAAAAAATGCCTAAACATTCTGCCACATGCATGGCAATTTATTAGAAAAGCTACTGTGAAACCAGATATTTTAGGCAGCATCAATCCCCCCGTAAAAAAGGCAATATAATATTTATAGGTATGTGTTCATTGTGTAGTGTATAATTACCTAAAAATAAGAATCGGGATTTCATTACCTTAGAATGAGCGTTTTTTATCTAGGGAATGAGCATTGGACCATTGTTTCTCCCTTGTGCTTGGAAAGTGAGGGTGAAGCGAGTGAGTTGCGATCTGCAACTACACCGCTAGGTGCTACTAAATTCAGAATCAGAATCAGAAATACTTTAATAATCCCCGTGGGGAAATTACTTGAATAAAAAAATTCTACACACTGGTCCTTTAATTCATCCTCAGTACTCCACCACTCCAAAATCAATTATTTTATTATTATGTATATTATTATTCATTATTATTTATTCACCTATCTACTGATTTTTGTTGTTGTTGTTGTTGTTTTGGAAGTAGCATAAAGGGAACTACAACTTAATCTCATTATATAACCCTGTGTTGTAAAAAATAATAAATCTACCTTGCACCTTGTAAGTTTCACTTGGACACACACACATCTAAATTAAAGTACAGGTTTTGGGCCAGCTTTCAGCTGTGAAAGCAGAACCAAGAGTCATACTTGTAACTTTGAAGAGACACATGGTGTGGGAAGTTTCTCTTGCAGTTTTCTGCTTTGAATATGTCATCACACAAGCATTTCTTTGTAACCAGCACAGTTATAATTTGCACACACATTTTATTTAGACATTTCAATTTTTTCCCACAACTTTAAACAAAATGAAATGTTTGTGATTAAACATATCAATGCTGGTCTTATTGACATTCTCATCTAATTTATGAAAATTTGTTTCAGCAAAGTCAACCATTGGGACTAATTTATATCATGACATTTAGATAACCAAAAGATTGTTAACACCCTCTAATCAGAAGAGGGTGGTCCACCTCCCCCAGCCTCTACTTTGAGTGGAAGAATTCAAATCTAGACACATTCACAGCAGTTTACGCTAATTTCTGCTAACCTTCTACTCTAGTATTTTAGGTTTGATGGCTGTAGCTGCGCCACTGGACTTGATCCCACGCACTGACACTCCCCCCACAGACACACATACCAGACAGTTAGCCTCTCTGAACTGCTGGCTTAGCTACAACACTAAAACTATTACAAACAGCCATGAATGTGCTTCTAGTGACTGTGAAAGCTCCAGCTGACTCTCTGTGTTTCAAGCGCAGACACGGAGAGTCTGAGGGCAGCTGCTCATGGCTGGTTAGCTCTGACTACCAGCTCCTGCTAAACTGAACAGACCCCTACAGTGGCTGTCCCTGGCAGGTCTCTGATGCATTTTTACATTTGCTGAGAGGGAGGGAGCTAGCCAGGTTTGGGCCTTTGCTACATGTTACAGATTTTTCACAGGTTTACAAAGGTTGTAATTCTGCACATAAATGTATGAAGGTCTAAGGTGATATACCTCCACCAGTGATCTACCTGCCTACCATCAAATTTAAGTCAAGATTTTGCCTGTTTAGTATATAGTCTGTGGTGAGCAGACATTTGGGTAAGACCAGCAGTATAAAAACACAGCGTCTGTGACCCTGCCTGCTTATCGCATGCACATAGACACCATACGCACACACACGCACACACTGGCTTTTTGCCTATCCCACACATCAAAAAGAAGATGAAAAGTAGCGGGGGAAAGTGCCCATGCAATGCTGAAGTCACGGCTGTGAGGAGATTACGTGTTGTGAATTTAAATCTTTTAGCAGCACCAGAATGTGTCACTTTATCTCCTTCACAGTGGGATTTACACACACTGCTCTAAGACACATAACAAAGGAGGATTCCTGCTTGGGAGGAACATTCACATCCTCAGAGGAAACAGCTGGGCTTAACAGACACACTCACACAGCCATATGCACAAACATGGCACAAGTCTCTAGATGGGAATACAGTTAAGAGAATTAATATGTATTTATTATTATGTATCATGTCATGTATACACATGTATGATTTGTGTTTGACTGTAACACGTGTAAACACAAGTAGAGAAGCATAAGTGTGAGGTTAGACACAGAATCCCTGCATGGACTGCTTCTTTGTATATGCTTTGCTCACTTATTCTAATGTTAGGTGAAGAACAGATCAATCCACATGCCTAGGCAGATAACACATTAGGCTGTCTGGACCATGTCTTGCATTAACTTGCAGTTCTAGTCTGCCTCTTGCATCAAAAAGTTGAAAATATTCTTTCATGTGACTTGCCAAAAGGAGGTATAATATAATATAGGCTCCCTATGTAGACAACTTATTATTATAAAATTTAACAACAGCATGCAACATGTAGCATAGACTGCCAGGAAGCCTATTCTTTGCATGTTTTTACGACTGTAGTTTATTTTTCTTTCCATCCTGTCATACACGTCCCCCTTTTGGGTGAAATAAATGCTGTAAAAGTGGCACCATGTCTTTAACCTTAATAATTCACATAAACTGAGCTGACCTACCTTCTAATAATGAACCTTGCAAATAGCTTAAAGTAACGTAGGAAGTGGAGAACCAATCTGTTTTCTACTTCTGCCAGCTTGTAGTAAAAGGGTGATTATTAAACACAAACAGCGGTTGCCCTTCGCCACAGAGATGTAATTAGTTTACAGTAACGTCACAGTGGACAGACATCCAAAACAGAAAAAAAACAACAGAAACAGGCACACGCCTTCACTGTTCATCTCACTGCTGTCTTTTTAAATATGATTATCTCATCAGCCATGAGCCGCCAACACCAGTGTCTGGATGCCCCTCCATTTCAAAATCTCCCTGTAGAGTCTAAGCCGCAGACTTTCGGTCAGGCTTAATTATCTGTTACAATAAACATAATGTTTACTTCATTTATTTGTCCCACCTGATTGAAATGTCTGTGGGCATATCTGTCTACAATGGCTACAACAGTAGTTCCCAAACACTGCCACGCCAAGTACCCCCATATAGATAAGCTTCTGGCTGGGACATCCCCCTGCCACATTTCTTGAATCCCTTGTACATTACTGTAGAAAATAGGAAAAACATATAGCTTAATACATTTACTTGTTCTTATTAATACAGTATTACCTTCATTTACTTATTTTATATAATTTCTCAGTTTTGAAAAATATAATTTTCTCAAATATAATTGTCATTTTTGTAATAGGTATGGTATGGTACTGGTGCTAAACCTAACCCTGACCAAGCCATAAATGCATTACAACTTTCTGCATCTTTTGGAATATCAAATCCAGACTGGCACCTATTCTCACAGTACAAAGGTGTCTTTAATCCAGTTTTTGTGGGAATTGTCAAGGTCAAGGAAATATCTTTGCAAGTGCTCTAGGTGAGTGGGAATGAATTGTGAAATGGTGCCTTAAAAGACTACCAGATGACAGCAGCTCTTGATTCAGCACTATCAATACAGCTTTTGGTCAACAGAGTGAATTCATGTGTCGAAATTAATAAAAGTTGAAAAATGCATTAAAAATTTTATCTGATTTTCTTCCCCCCCAAGAGCAAATCAATTGACTGCTGCAATTCCATTGAGATAAATCAATTTTGCAGCATAATTTTACCATTTTAAATAAATGGTGTGACTAAGCAGGTTCCAAGATCTTCCTAGCCTTTCCAGATCATATATCAGCCACAAATATGCAATACAAGCTATGTACAATGTATGTTTTACAACGTATCACTAGCTAATCTGTATTAAAGGTCCAGTGTGTAGGATTTAGTGGCATCTAATGGTGCAACTTACTGAACACCGCTAGCGTCTGTGTTTGATGACGTGGAAATGAGAGTGTGTAGGAGGAACTAGCGCAAAAAACACAAAAGGCCCTATCTACAGCCAGTGTTTGGTTTGTCCGCTACTGTAGAAACATGGTGTTTCAACATGGAGGACTCCATAGAAGCGAACCACAGCACCTGTAGATAAAAATAGCTCGTTCTAAGGTAACAAAAACACGATTCTTATATTCAGGTGATTATTCACTGCTGAAAACATACCTATGAATATTATATTCTATTTCAGCCAATAGATCCTCCAAAATGGTACACACTGGACCTTTAACATTAATCAATTAGAAATGAATGGCTGTTTTAACACCCTCGCATGACATTTGCCTCTCCGCTTTGACTTCACAAAGTCAGAGTCAGCTTATTTTGGATAATTTTTCCTTCAAATGCTCAATACAGCAGATTATTATTAAAGGCTACAGAGTAGGGAATTAACTTCCTGAATTGAGGTTGAGTAAACCAGAGGCAGTCTATGATCTCATTGCATGGCAATTCCAGCACCCAGGCTGAGGTTTCATTTTATAATGGTAATGTGTTTCTCTTGCAGGGGAAGAATGATAATTGCTCTTCACTTATGGCTCTCAGGAGAGGAAAATTATTTTTCATTTCTGGAGTAAATGTGTTTTACACACACATCACTAAATGACAGTCAGTCAGGTAATATTTCTTAACATGATTTAGAATGACTAAGTGTATGTGTGTGTGTCCGGTAGAGACAGTAAAAAGAGTCCATGGCTCATATGAACTCAGTAACACCCCACAAAGGGTCCCACACATTATTTTTTATGAGATATCAGTTTCAAATATACACTAAACTTCCTCAGTGGAATTTTATAGAAAAATTTTAATTCCAAAATTGCTGAGCGAGTGCAAAACTTAGAGCTGTCATCAATTTGCAGTTCAAGATTTGTGAATTATGCATGAACAGAATCAGACATATAAAGGTTTTTATTATTTTGCCCAGCAGTTTTGGGACTGAGTACTAGCTGTAGTTATCTTTAAATTATTGAGGACCCAACCTGTTCATGAAAGACCTGCAATTTGCTGGCCACTGGCATAGGCAATGCAAGCAAACGCCAGGGGATCAAAAGCACTGTAGTGGTGCACAGCAACCCTTAAATACTTGTCACATACTTTTTGGCAGAGGTGTGAACTCTGAAACTGCCCTGCTCTTTGAGGGAGTTCTCAAATAATCTATGCATCAATAAGGATTCTGCTCAGAGAATTAATCCCCCAAAACAAAATGATTGCTCCCTAGATCAACTGACATCTACCATTCTAAATCTATGCAGCAAGTATGTTGCAGTTTCCTTATATGACGATCTGCTTGATTTTGATGGACAGTGGGGCAGCAGCAGAAACCTAACTGCAGTAGATGGTTTGTTAATCAGAACCATCTGGGAAGTCGTTGTTAGAAACTGTTTGGAAAAGTGCAGGCACAAAAAATTGGACGGGTGATTGGATGAACCGTCACTGTCATCGTCTATCACAGGCAAACATCAACCAATGAATCATATAACATAGTCAAACTCTTACTGAAGTCAGTTGGGAGACCGAAAAAAAAATTTTTTCCATGGAAAAAAGCCTTCAGTGTCGTTCTTTGTTATTCTTTAAAAGAAGAAATACTCTCCAGTTCTGATAGAGCTGATGCTAGCAGTATCTGGGCTAACCTCTTTAGCAGCTGCCATTGTTATTTTGAACAAACACACTGCTCTGTGGTTCCTGAAATGATGCCGATTGTCCAAATCACTGTGGTTCGGACACAAGCATGGCAAGATGGATTCTTACATGATTGTACAAATCCAGCTGCCTCACAGGGTAACAACCATTTGAGATTAAAGAAGAAGGGAGATTTTTAAATCCTTCAGAAAT
Organism: Morone saxatilis; assembly: GCF_004916995.1. NCBI lineage: Eukaryota > Metazoa > Chordata > Actinopteri > Moronidae > Morone > Morone saxatilis. The sequence goes on from NW_023339652.1 coordinate 19,445,358, forward strand.
ACATATTTCAGCGTAAAACTCACAACTGTGTTCATACTTGTTCTTCACTTTTCTTATCCTGTCTTAACTTGCGTCTTGGTTATAATTCAAAACTGTCCTGTGCTTGCTCAGTAGTTTGTAATTAGTCATTTGTCATCCTCTTTAGAATTTGTCCAAATAACCACAAAGATGAGGTGGTGGTAAAGTATTGTGAGTGTATGTGTGTGTCTATCTAACTGGGGACTGCCTGCGACTCACCACCTTTTCATCCTCCCATCCATCAGCACTAAGCCCTTGACGACTGTAACTCCTCGTCTTTCACCGAGCTCGTAAAATCTCCCAAAGTGCTGCACGGTTTGAAATCCTGAGTTCAAGTAGAATGGCCCATCCCTATCAGCACTTCTCCACCACATTTATCAGTCCAATTAGATTTTTCTGTGTATTGCCTGCAGACAGCACTGGGCTTTATTAGGATGCCTGTGACCAGAGCACCTCAGAATTCTCCTCCAGACTCAGCAGAGCCACAGGAATGAAATAAAATGACAAAGGAGCGTGATGAATAAATTACCTTGGTGTTGGTGGTGCAGAGGACAACAAAAACACGCACAGTGATGATAAGGCCTGGTAGGTGGGTGAAGGATTTGCTTTGAGAGGTAAATTAGCTGCCTAACAAGCAGATTGAGAAAGATAACTACTGACAAACACGCATAAGCACGCAGAAACACACAGGCGTAGCTTGGAAGTCAGAGGGCTATAATTCTTTAATTTACATTGCAGGTCATAATAGGAGCACAACTTCATTAATCTTACCACCAATTTAATTAGACGCCATGATGACAGGAGGGTTCCTGGAGGACGTGGCATGATGATGATTCAGACTTGTGCAGAAGTGTTTAATAAGCACAGTGCAGCTTTAAACTTGCACAGTCACTTTGAGGATATGCAGTACGGCTGAGGCTTTACAGAAGTCTACAGACATCCAATGTTCAGTATTTGAAAGACACAACAAATAGTAGATGTCTCATTTGGAATTAAACTCCTCACTAATCAAAAAAGCACATATGAAAAACCTTCACTACAAATCTTTAGCCTCACTCTAGATGTATGAATCACTGCCTGAATCTCCATTTGTTCAGCTTATGTGCCCATTGACAGCTATTTCAGTTGATTGTAGGAGCAATCAACCAATTACACCCCATTCACTAGTCACTCCATGTACCTTGGGCGGATCTAAAGAAAGTCAATGAATCCAAGAAGCACTCAAGATTAATTAAAATCTGGTCAACAACTGATGATTGCTGATATATTTTTGCGCACGTGTGTGAAAGTTGGTCTTTTATAAAGAGCCCCAGGAGATTTGCTCCTTCTTAAGGTTCCTGGCAGATGCTCCGTTCACGGTGTCCATAGTGTTGAAATGTCTGCTCGGTAGATGTTATAAGTGCTAAAATAATTGTCCCGCATCCAGAAGAAAACACCTGTGATGCGTGCTAGGGCTGCATCCTAATAGGCTTCTTGCATCTTGACGCACTTGGATTGTAGCAGAAAAAAAACGCCAAACTCAAACAGGAGCTGTGTCTTGTCACAAGGACCAAAGTATCAGAGGACTGTTGCAATATAGACTTATCTCTTGTAACACAGGAACTTACCAGTGCACTGTTGCATATGCTAACTGCACTAGCTGCTGCCACTAGCTACTTAGTCCCTATTAGCTGACTGTACCTGGACTGGGAACTCGATGGACAGGGGTGTTTAAACAGTACTAGCTTAGAAGCGGGGGGACCAATACTGCCAAGGAGTGGGGCCGGAATGAGCAAAAGAACCGGATCTGCGCTCAAAGCAGCTCCAACCAGGACTCTGGGGATGAAGACACGACGGGTTCAGGCAGACCCAGGAGAGCTAAAATTATTATCACTAGTGCAGTGCCCGTAGGAAGTATGTATTGCTATAGAAAAGTGTGAGGTTAAGTAGCTTTTTCATGGATGGCCAAATGAGGTTGTGTTTGAAAGGGGGACGTCAGGGACATTAGGACATATTATTTAGTCCTGTAATATAGGCCAGCATACATCAGAGGAGAGAGAGAAGAGAGAGAGAGATTCGGGATCCAGCCGCCAATCTCCCGCACCCTCCTCTTGTGTAAAAGACTCAAGATGCGGCGGAGGGGGGGAAATGTGCCCTTTCCATCCTGATCCTCCTCTGGAGGTAGTATCAGGAACGCATTATTTTTTTAACCCGCCCTACAATGTGAACGGATAAGCCGATGGTGCGGAGCGGAGGGCAGGTCCTGATAACTGCACAGGTCTCCCACTAAACTTAATAAAGAGAAATGTCCCACAAAGGCAACCATTACAGGACCAAAACAACAGTAACGTAGTATCTGTAACTGTCTTTGGAAACTTATATGGAGGGAAAAAAAATACCACAGCTGTACGCGGAGAAGCCGTCTGTCCCTCCTGTCTGTCGCTCCCGCCTGTCCTACCGACTCTTCCCGTTACATTCTGCCCGCGAAAAAACAGCGTCTGTCACCGGCCGAAAAATTCGAGTGAAGGGAGTCAGCTGGTGGTGATTATTATGTAATAATTGTGTAATTTAAGAGTGAAAAAAACGTACTTCGTCACTTTCAGGATGTTTGGGTGGGGTCAGGATCTCAATCACTACACATCCATATGATTATAAAGGAGTCCGCGGGTTTAGATTGACAGGGGGAGACAACTGGGAAACACCTTCAACACACGGGCTCTGCAGTGATTTGGCTCTGGTGCGCGCACGTGGCTATGGTGGCTATCGTTGGCCAATGCTAGCGAATTCGGGAAATCATTTTATGAAATATGATTTTATTAACGGTATGTTTGTAGTCCAAACAAAGCCGACGTTGCACACCCTTAACGCACACAGCAGCCATGTTGAAACTCCTCCAGGTCAGTCTTGATCCTGATCTGCAGAGATATTTCAAGCCACACACACACACACAGCCAGAGCAGACAGAGATTCGTTCTTACACCTTTATGATCCCCGGTGTATGCAAATACGGTCACCATAAAATTCACTTGAAAACAGACGTTATCTCTTGAAACAAGGCTTTTCTCTATACAATGTAAAGACTATGTACTGTATATTCCAATTCAGTTCAATTCAATTCAATCCTTTTTGTATAGCGCGCCAATTCATAACAGAAGTTCTCTCAGGACACTTTTCAAATAGAGCAGGTCTAGACTGAACTCCTTATAACATAAAGACAGACAGACAGACAAACAGAACTGCATAGCAACAACAGTAGCACAAGAAAGTTTTGTGGACACAAACAGGCATTTAGCTTTATTTAGGCTTTACAAAAAGTCTGCCAATAGAACAGATTCTCTGAAAGCTTTCATATAAATCTAGCTCTGGTTTCCAACCTGTGTCTTAATCTGATGGTTTCACTGTGCTGGGGGATGTCAGTAACACATGGCTGCGCTCGAGAACACAATAAATATCTTGTTTACCTTCACAGGGTGCTGCACTGAAAGACAATGAAACAAAACAGCACAGATTCTAATTTGTGCAGCTGTACACGTTTCAGAAAAGGTCTTTGAGGGTAAACCAAATTCTAACAGGGAGACAGGGAGGGAGAGAGACAATTAAATGCTGAGATGATCAGTGATTGGTTATTTTCTAGCAGCTGCTCAGACTGTTCTCTGATCTGTTGTGGCCTTACCAGCTGTTGCCCAGCCCTCCGATTGATTAAAGACTGTGTTCATGTTCACATACAGCTGCAGCTTTTTGTTGGTCTTTTTTACTTTGCTTACCCTTGAAACAGAGTGTGAGTGGCCGTGATGCGTGTCGGACTCTTCAAAGGGATCGCCAAACTCAGGATTAGCTGGGAGTGTTTAGGTTCTTACATTCACCGCCTTCTCCCCTCCAGGTTTGTCCATCTCTAACCTTCAAGGAGACGGCTTTCTCAACCTGCACGATTCATATTCAAGCGCTCTCGTCTGCCACGAAATTGCACGTAATCTCTCTCCCCTCCTGCGCATCTTGTCCTCATCTTTTTTCTGTCCTTAGTGTTTCACACTTTTGTGAGCCCTCACTTTTCCTCTTCTACTTTGTCCTTTAGTCAAATTAAGCTTTAATAGCAAAAGTTCAAACTTCATTAGGGCTTTATGGCACCGACCGACTCCTCACCAAAGTGGAGGCAGAGAGCATTTCAGACGGCATGCTGTTTACAGACTTTACCAGACAGGTTAAAGGAGAGAAACACACCGAATTTGACTGTGGATTGTTGTCAGACCTGGGGTAGCTGGTCTCTAGCACAGATACAGTACGAGGCCTGTCACTATTTCACAGAACCATAAACACCACCCCCACACAATAATTCCCTCCTTCTATTCTTCTTTTTTAGATTAAACTAGACCCATTGCTGCCATAATCTTTTGTTATCCGTGTTCCTTTTGTCAGTCGTTTATAGTTTTTATATTGTCCAATACTGTACAGATATTTAGTTTTGTATCTTTTAATAGATTATTTTTAATTATCTGTGAGCTATTTTCATCAAGGGACTTTGCTGTGGGAATTTTCCTGTGTAAACACAAACAACATTGGGATATATTCAAACTTTCAATCAAGTTTAACTCTGTTTTTGGCTCAGGTTATCTGATGTAGCTCAATTACAGCACCAGCTTTGGAAACACAATCAGGACGCTTTTAAATCATTCCCTACATGTACCGTGGGGTAAATCAAGCCTTACAAATATTCTTTGGAGTGTGTACCCATGAGACGAACACACAGAGCCTTGTTGACATATTCTATTTTAAAAGCCTTCCCTCTGCCTGTGTCGGCTCTCCCCTGCAGTATAATGGATCTCAGGCTGACACTGTACATTTATATGCATGAGCTGAGCTAAGTTGCTTAGAAGCGGTGCTAGCACTGTTGTTTGTATGAGCAGATTACTTTCTTATTTGATGTTCTCATGCAAAGTGATGTATCCAAACAAACGTGCTTCACATGAAATAATTAGGCCCATTTATACTGAAGCTAAATGAAAGCAGATTCATTCTGTATCAGTAGGCAATTACTGGACATTTACCAGCGCTGTTGCAACCTCTGATGTGTTACATACTTGTGATGTGGGAGGCCCTTGAAAGAATTTTCAATCCCACGAGGAAGGTTTGTGCTCAGTAATGACAATAGAAGCTTCAAACTGATGCGTATAATCACAAAATCAATGAATTCACAGGAAAATGACAGGCTTACACAGGATGGCACAGGATGTGAGGGCTGTTCCAGCTATGAAGTTGGGTGCCACTTAAAACTAGCCAGGCATTTCCTAAGGGTCAGGGTGGAACCTAATCAGAGACATCCATCCGCCATGCTCTGTGTAGAACGTCTTGATGTTGCTTCATGGCTTGTAAACAAACCACAGAGAGGCTGTGATAGCAACACAGGCAGGGGGAGTGAGACACCATGACTCCACCTTTACGCAGAGAATAGTTTTTCATAATAGTTTATCACATAATAAAAAAAGCCAACTATACAAATCATCATAGTAGCACACTGAGCACAGGACTGAGCACCATGGAGCTGTACTGGTTTGCTAGTTGTTCCAAAACTTGTTTTCTTCACAGTTGAAAAGCAGAAAAAAAAGTAACTCTTCAAAAAGACATTAACTTTGTCTGTCTTTGTTTGTCGAATTTTACCAAAATGTGTAGGTCTATACTGTCTTTTTTTAATGTATTTGGCTGCACTGTGTAGAAAAAGAACAAGAAAAAACAGTCCACAGTTCCTGAATTTAACCTATAGTAATTCAACGCGCTTGCTTGAATGCACAGCACCGCCCTGTATGTGTTTAAGAGACAGAGTGGCTGAGAGAAAGGGAGAGAAGATGAAAGTTGAACTATTGCATGCAATGTTTCTGTAAGTTATTAATAACATACTCTGAATGCTGCTTTGTCACCTGACCCTCCTGCCCAAACCCGTGATATTCTCTAGTAAGCCGACCCAAACCTGCCCAACCCGCCGCTCCTACGGGTTGTGTGTCTACCTGTCCATCACTATTACACAATTAAAAGTGCTAATTAAGTGAAATTTCAACATTTGATGCTGTCACCTTGATTCCAATTTCCAATACCTGTATTAGTAAGTGAATTAGTTTAAAGAGAGAAAACAGTTTGGCTAAAAGTTGACAAAAATGACTTTTTGTCACCTAAAAGTATGAAGGATCAAAATGACTGAAATCTGACTAAAACTGATAGGCATTTTTAATTTAATTTGCAACACCCATCCCTAGAAGGGCTTTTAATGAGTGACACCTCTCAGTCTCCCGTCACTTTTCTCCAAAAATTCAATCTCCGGTTGAGTCCTACCCACCTATCCAGCCCCCAGTTGCCCCGACCCAAACACTAACATGCAGTTTCAAGGTTAAAGAGGCAGAGTTTGGGGTGATGTGAATCCAGACTAAGAATGGTTCACAGAAGACCCCATGGAAGTACATGGAAGATGTCAAGAGACCCGGCCCGGAGGAAGCCTGGGGCCACCGTCTGGAGCCAGGCGGGCATAGCCTGAAAGAGTGACGTGGCCACAT
>NW_023339652.1:19451990-19455881 GCF_004916995.1 Morone saxatilis
TCAGTTTTGCACAGTTTAGTCTTTTTTTGCACACCATTTAGTCCATAATTGAATAGAGTGTATATTATTTTTCATTTATTGTCTTATATTATTATTATTTTTATATTTTGCTAATATTCTTATAACTTAGTGTTCTTATTTGGTACTTGTACACTCTGTACTCTTTTGCACTACATTTATCCTAAATGCTGCTGTGTTCTGAATTGAATTTCTCCTACGGGGATCAATAAAGGTACATCTTGTCGTATATAACCATTAGGGCTGCACAATACACCATATGTAAAAACACATTATTGCGATTATTTTGTCAGATAGTTCTCTTACTCTTGTAGAGAAGACCATTTCTCGGAAGGCTGTTCCGTGAATAGTTTTCTGATAAATATAGCAACTTCTGATCAGTCTATATCAAGATCAGCTATGGGTTAGTACTGCGACCCACATTCAGTTTAAGCCCAGCACATTCTAAGTACTGATATGAAAACAGATACTCACTCATAACATAGCTGTCACTGCTGTGCTAACGTTTGTGAGGTTTTCGTCTGTATACATCTTAGTGGCCTGAACTGGGGCAATTTCCAAGTCCCCACTGATGTGCGTTCCCTCCGTCAGCAGGAACTGATGATCTCCTTCCAACAGCAGACAACCAGAATGTCTGTGCATCATGCCAGCTACCATGGCGGCCTACACTGACATGACAGAATCGCCACTTTGTGTGACAGAACCCATAATTTCTGTTGAGGTATACCAGTGGGTTATCACAGTGTGGTTTCACAATTGCAATGTAGCATCCATCAACAGAACAGATAGTGTTTGGAAATCCTCTGAATTGCACAGGGTTTGCCTCATGGGCCAGGATATGTGCCCAGTCTAGCACACACAACTTGCTGTCCAACAACACAATCCTGTGCTAGCTAAAAAAGCTAAAAGCAGCACTGGTAGGTTAGCCTGAGTCAGACAATAGTATATATCACACAATAGACATCTTCTACCCTCACATCCCTGTATAATCTGCACCTGTTGAACCAAACAGACAGAGAGTGATTATGATGAAAAGACAAAAAAAGAGATCAAATTTGAAAGAGATGGAAAGAGGACAACATAGGACAGTATACAGACAAAGAGAATCAAAAACAGTTGAATTGATTAGTCTAAGCGGAGGCAATCACTACTAATTCAGGATAAGCAATTGCTCTGCCGTTGCTAACATGACTTGACTGATGATAGGTCACAGACTCTGTGTGAGAAGGTGAACCAAAAGTGAAACACAGCAAAGATGATTTGTCTTTGAGACTAAGTGGCTTTAAAATTAAATCACAGAGAGAGAGAGAGAGAGAGAGAGAGAGAAAGAGAGAGAGAGAGAGACCATGGTAAATGGTAATGTCCTCAGAGACAGTAATGGCATTAGTCATGAATCTAATTCCTTCCATGATCTAGCTAAGCAGTTCCTGGAATCAAAGTTTATCCTAATAAAACACTGCATGTGTGTATTTGTAATCTTACTGTGCATGTTTATGTGTACTTGTACTTTTATCCGCTAGTTACAGTGCTGTCAGAGATTTACAATGCAGTCCTACCTGTCAGACCTTAGGTTGCACAACACGGTAGAGAACTGCATGACACTCCTTACACCTTATTAAAATGCAATCTGTATCCAGACATGGTACCCCAATAAGGAAAAATGTATGTAACATGACTAATACAGATGATGCTAACATAAAATAGACTATAGGTTGTTGTTGCAAACTAGAAGGCTGAAAGAGATAGGACTCAGATTACTGACTTTATGTCTATTCTGTGCTATGAAAGCGCCAAAAGATCTGTTATTCAACAGAACTGCGTGAAAAATGAAAGCACTACTGGTGGAAAAGAATGACATACACTAAGACACTGACTGATCTGCTGTTAACTAGGCATACAATTGATCTAGTCACAGAGTAGCCTACACACCAGTACTGCACACACAACCGGGATAACCTGGCACAACATTTTATATACAAAGAAAGGAATAACTTATTACATTTACACACTCATTCACTGCTCCAGTGGTTCAATGCCCAAAAAATATTTACTTATCAGTTTTATTTGTGTGAACTGTTGGAGAAGTGTGTTGTAAATGTTGTATGTGTTACAAGAGATGCTTTGACGAGTAAGGCCAGAGTAGTACTCCAAGCTAATGCTAATGACTGACCTCCCACCTTAAAAAATCCATATCGGAAATATACTTTCACTTTATCTTGCCGTCAGACAGCCCTTTCCTTTGGCACTATATTTCCGCAGCCCATTCAGTATCCATCTTCTGTATGCTCTGGTTCATAAAAGGTCTCCTCTTGCCTCCACAGCAAACAGAATTTTGTCATCACTGTCATAATCACAACATTTTATTTTCTTATGTTTGTTGTTGTTTTCTTTTCCATAAACCATAAACCGCTGCAACTCCAGTTCAAACAGATGATCTGGACAGCACACTTGAGCTGAGGTGTTGGAATAAGGCAGTTATAGGTTGAGACAACGTAGCGCCAATGGAAAGAGCTGTCTGACAGCAAAGTCAAGCTGTGAAAATGTTCTTAATATAGCGTACACTTACACAGATATGGATTTTTTTAAAGTATGAGTTTTTCTTGTGGCTAAGTAAATTTTTTTTGCTGACCTTCCCTTTAATACTATCAATGCGTCTGACTATGGCCCTGATATGGATGTGTTACTACATAATTATTCTAAGCATGTTTTGAGCCTATAGTATGCATATTAAAAGCATTTTTGAAACACAAGTAAATGGAGCTTTCAGGTGGAAATAATAAAATAAACATATTGTGGATGGAGGTGGAAAACAGATCTCACACCTTGCATTAGTTCCTGTTGGTACAAATAGCACAGTATATTCCTGTTTGTATAATGTAGCGTTTTAGTTCATCAAAGCTCACACTGTATATGTGTGCATCTGAGAACGCTCTGAGGCACTTTGTGGCCTGCAGCCGATCAGAGTCAGAATCACGACATCACTTGAAAATGATTTAATCTCCTTTCTTCTTCAGTTTGTTGACATCGTCCTATCACCATCTATTATTCATCTGCTGTTATCCCTCCCTCCTCCGTGGATGATTGTGCATTCACTGTAATGCTGCTGGATTTTAATGATGTGTGCACAGCCGAGATAGGGTAGGTCCAACTGTTGGTGGCAGCTCTCTGATGGCTACATCATCGAAATGCCAGAGGAGGCCGGGAGCTGTTGAGAGTCGCTGATAGGGTTCACGCCCCAGGATAAAAGCGGCACTTCGCGATATGCAGGTGAAAGCCTCCGGCACATGTTCTATATCACACTATCACACACACAGCTGGTGATGATGACTGGCCATATAGGAACTCAGTGTTGCTACCTAGCTCATAGTTGTAGTGATATGAACTCTCCTTGGCGTTTTTTATAAATACAGGGGTCCAAACACTTTGAGGGGTTTTGGGGCATTAAAGAAATAATTTTTTGACAATTATTTCACTTATCTTTTATTGTCTACCCCTTGGAAAAAATAAAAAATAAAAAAATAAATTCAATATAATATCGCTTCACAAATGCCTTGGGAAAAAGCGTAGGGGAAAAAACAGCTGTTGAGCTTGAGCAGCATGTGCAACTGATCATATATGATCATTGGCATAGTGAAGAAAGTTTTTCCTTGCCATTGTCGCCAAGCGCTTCCTCATGGTGGGAACTGCTGGGTCTCTAAAAAGGTCTCCAGGTCTGGGACTCTAAAAAGGGGTACAGTGTAGACCTGGGGCCTCATGTACTAACGTTGCGTACGCACAAAATTTGTGCATACGCCATTTTTCACGTTCACGTTCGGATGTACTAAAAGTGAAATGAACGTGAGAATGTGCGGTCCTCCACGTCAGCTTCATTGC
>NW_023339652.1:19455981-19456241 GCF_004916995.1 Morone saxatilis
CAGCACACTACTGCATAGAAGAGGATAGTTTACATTTATACACATTCTTGGACTCTGCTGGAAAGGTTGCTGGTGTGAAGTTATAATAACAATTAGTCATGAGGTGAGACTATCCTATCCTATCTCCTTGGTGGAGGTATCAACGGGTGGTTACTGTTCATATTTGTAAAGTGGACTGATTGGTCCACCACTTTCGTCCAAATTGAAACATTTCAACATCTATAGTATGGATTGCCATTAAATCTTAGATGGTCCTCTGA
>NW_023339652.1:19456250-19461578 GCF_004916995.1 Morone saxatilis
TGACTTTTCCTGTAGCGCCACCATCAGTCAGTGTAGTTAAATATCTTGGATTGGCACACAGTGTACAGACATTCATAGTTCCCTGATGATGAATCCTTGTTGGTTCAAAGTGCAATACCTCAACAACCCTTTGACTCAGGATGAATTGTATGTAGACTATACCATTGTGTAACATTGTGTTTCTCAAGTGTCTGATCATTGCATCAGTTGAGGCTGAAGACTACAAGTTGGAAGATGAAAACAATCTGGAGGCGTGAGCTCAAAAAAGTTGTGGCTCCAGGCTACATTAGGTGCTAATAGCGTAGCACACCTGAAAATCTCCGACCAAACTGTCAGCAGTTGAATTGCATTTGTGGGTAATGTAGGTGCCAGGTTTTGACAACAAAGAAGAATAAGAAAAAGGACAAATGTCACTGATTCCGCTGCAGTGATTTGGATCCTAGCTAAGTGCCAAAAACTGCAGTTTCTCTAATGTCCCTTAGAGACTGACTCCAGAAGTGAGTAAATCTCCATTAGGCCCCCACATTAAGATGTCCAACTTCACAGCAGAAATAAACATGTTTACAGCCTGGTACAAAACAGTTTTGGTCTCTTAAGCCAATTTCCCCGTTCATGACAACTGTTCAGGGGGTACATTTTCATATAAGTCACCTGTTTATTTCATATCAAGGCTTAGAACTATACCTAGTTCACAGCATGGCTGCTTTGAGTGACAGGTAGGTGCCGTCATAGGTGGCTGTTTTCATTTGAATGAGCAGGTAGAGTCAGGGCTTCCAAGAGCTATCACACTTTAAAGAAGCTCTATCTGATCAATCAGTTTTAGACATTTATATCTTTTGGAAAGATAAAAGATTCATATTGAAACATGACAAAACAGCTCCTCACCAAGAAAAAATTGGAAGAGTAAGTTACCGCAAGAGTTGTTCGATTTGTATCCTCTACTAGTGGCCCTATTCAACTGATTCCACTGTTCCTGCTGCTAGTCGAGGGGCAGGGCTTAGAGCCACAGAGTTGGGGGCTATTGTACTCTACTTGGGATCCTCAGAAGCAACTCCAACCTGCAGCCAGTTGAGCCAATTTAGACACTAAGCTGTTTGTACAGTATGAGAGTAAAAATCTATTGTCACTGGATACTGGAGTTTGGGAAAGACTGTAGACAGAAATATTTACTGCTGTTACAAAAGTAGTACTGGCAAGTTGGTGACTCTTTCTCTCCTTCTCTTTGCCATAAAAAACAGCACACACACATACACACACTCCCCCATTGTCACCTGCACCTTCCAATCAATGGGTAGTCATGAATCAAATGCCCTCCATCTTCCGCTCCTCAATACTGAATTAATCAGCATCGATTCCATTGGTGACTTGGGAGCAGACAAACCCAGATGATGCTGCAAATGAAATTCAGCTCACTCTTCCAGCAGTTAGGTGTAAGATGAAGAGAATTCGAATTTTATGACCCCAGAGAAAAATCCAAGTAATCCAAGGCTAAAACGTCCTGAGCACTGAATTCATTTTACTGTGCAGTTTATCTGACAATTTATTGCTGTTTCTTATTCAAACAGTCATATCTGCTTCTACTTCCTGACTGCAAACTCACTGTATTTGGTGCAGAGAAAAAGAAAATCTGAGAACTTAAAATTCAGAACGGAGAAGTAGTCAAAATGCTAATCAAATTTTAAATCAAGCATTGCAAATACAATTAAACCCGATTATGTGGCATGATGAATTCTATGGATGATAGTGGTTTCTATAATACTTTGGAGTGTCTGTACCACAGAACACTAAGTGTTGTTTGTAGGTGTGTATGGGCTATAATGTGACATCCAACTTTAGCTGGACAGTTATGATGGTTAGTTTTTAGCAGCTGTGCTTGTCATTCATGCCACAGCCCTCCAGTTTCACATTGGCACCGGGCTTCATCAAAACAGTGACCATAGTCAGATTTGCAGGTTGCTGACCCAAGAGGCTGTTTCTCATGCACAATCATTACATTGAAAATGGCTGCAAATTGGTGAATACACTTTTCTAAGTGTGGCAAACACTCAATGACTCTTTGTTTTTTCAGAATTTGATCCATCAGTAGCAGGAGTCGGCAGGAAGTCAAGTATGTAAGCTAGAGGCCCCCAATCATTAGCCCCTACAGGCATCACGCATTTCCTTCAATGAAGGACACACAGAGACTGCCAGAAATTCATTGGTGAGAAATCGTCATGAAATGTTTGGGAAAAGAGGAGGCCCATATGCCCGGAAAATTTGAAAGAAACCTCCGCACCGGCATTTGAACAAATCAAAAAAGAGGTTCCGGCCAGTTGGTTTTTACACCTTTTCTTTCTTCCTTCATCTAGTTGCGTAGAAATAGCACAAGTCTGGTAGCCTTGCTTTCTCCCTTAGTTTGCAACCACCTCTGTTCAGCCAGGAAAGAACTTTTGCACACTAAGTGTTGCGAACCACCCCCGCGCCGCAGTATAAACTCAAGTTAACCGGCGGCTCCCGCGTGTCGGTGACGTCAACAGTTGTCGCGCTACAGGGTCCGGGAGCCCGGAGTCGTACTCGTGGGCCCTTCTAGGGTTGGCCAATGTTTACGTTTAAATAGACTTATCTCCACTTAAACAATACAAGTGCTGTAATTATATCAGAAACAAGGTGTTTTCTTTCTATAACCTAACCTTTAACACTAAGCCTGTTCTCATGAATGCGCTCACTAACAGCATGGATTGTTGTTGCACATTAAAGGGCGTGGTTTGGTTTAACCATAGGTTTTGTTGTGTTTGTGCCAAAGAAGCCTCTGCAACACCCAAGGTGTAACTTATAACCGACCAGCCATGCCTCTCTATTGTGAAGGGACAGTGTGAACAGTCAGGAGAGGCACGCGCGGGGTTTCCTTCTCCTCCGCCCAGGGTTGGCTGACGACACACCCTTTCGGATTTGGAGACAGAGCAGGCAGGACGGGGACATCGAGATGCGGCCCCATCAAGCGGGGAAGCTAAGTCTAACCCCGGACGGCTCCTCCCCCATGCCGACACTTCTGACGGCAATAGAATAGCAGCAACATTCTCCATAACAAAACTCTGTATAACCTGTAAGGATTAGGGCACTCCCTTTCTTTTTCGGGACGTTTGGCTGCAGGCAAAACTTGCCCTCACTCTTTAGTCAGTGAACTTTGTTGGTTTTTCAGAACAAAGACGAGTCATGTACCATGTTCTTCTTGTTAATGTCTTCAAATGCCAACAGGCAAAATACAATTTTCCTAAAACAGACCTCCGATTTTCTCCTTACTTGCAAATCAACGAATGCGCTAACACCAATCAGATTTCAGGGGTGGCCATTGTCACCAATATAACAATGTGAAGTACTGAAGTCTATTTTGTTTGTACAAATGTTCCATATTCTTCTCTAAATCAGTGCTGGTCTTTACAAAATTTGGCGTGGTGTGAGGTGTCTCAAACCATCAAAGTGAGGTGATGTGGGTGGATGGATGGGTCAAACAAACATCCAGGAGACCGCTGTTGGTGGCTTACACAGTGTTTTACCACAGTGTCTGCCTGACATTAGTGCATCCATGGCAGAGACACTACACAGAACTGCTGGGTAGATGAATAAACTGTCACAGAGTGTAAGGAATAAAACAGTAGATACAATGTGTTACGTAAGGAGCTGATGTCAAGCATATTTTGTAACTTTGGAGAGAGCGAGGTTAGTTATGTAAGGGTTCGCACACATCCTGGAAAAACTGAAAATTTAGAGACTAGTTTTTAAGTCATGGAAACACCTGGAAATGGATTACAATAACCAAATATCTTGGAAATAAATGCTACTGTATGTGTGGAAGTGCTGTCCTGGATTGTCAAGAAAACTCCTGGAAAAAGTCCCTGTATTTCCCCTGCTCCCAGTCTTTATGCTAAGCTTCTCATTCTGCTCTTGGCAAGAAAGTTAATAAGCATACTTCGACTGTCTGTTTTGTGGTTTTTCTTGCTGCAGTGAACTCCAGGTCTACTCCAGGACCCTGTCACACCACTACTGGATGTGGTTTAAGGTGCAACAGAGCACAGTTCTGACCCCACAGCCATCAGTGATGCTGTGGCTTGAAACCTTTAATCAGGAAGGGAAATGAAGCAGTGCAGAAAGTCGCTCTTTAGCGTCATTGAGTTTTATCCTGCTGACCTCTCTTGAGTCTCCATTACATAGCATCCTTTTTCCTGTTGTTCAGCTCCAGATTGACTGTGAGAGGCTTTAGGACACAGCAACCTGCTCCCATGCTTTCTGTAACTTCCTCTTCCACTGTCACCACTTTTCCTTTGATTACAGGGTCTGGTGTGCATGGCCCCATGTGCTAGGTTAAAGCCAAGGGGACCTGACAGGTTCCTTCTCCTGGACTGAGCTGATGTGATTCACCCTGAGCCAAAGAGTATATGGTCTCCTTCTGATGTATAATTCAGGAAAGGAGACGGAAACAAAGAGACAGAAACATCAACAGGCAGAGGTTTTAATGTGGCTGAGCTCCAGGGCAGGCCCCCTCCCGGCACAGATCTCCCCCAGGCTTGGTGTCCAGTCCTGGGCTGACCTGTGGAAGATGTGTCCCGGATCCAGGGAGCCCTCATGTTCCATTCTGCCATTAAGCACAAAGTCCTCAGGGCAGGAGAGCTGGTTATGAAAGAGATCTCCACTCTTCATCAAAACAACTCAGCTACATCTAAGGGGGGTGCATGCTCCAAAATGCGATTCGAAAACACTTTTGATATATCAACAAAGACATGCATATGTAATTACGCTGAAAGGGCTCTGATGCATGACAAAGCAAGAATATAATACTTTGCTGCTTCTTAAAAGCCTGTGTGCGTGTTGAGCTCTGTACCTTTAGACAGCAGTTAGATGATAGTATGCCACTGAACAAACACCAAATCTATCAGGCAAGTTCAGCACGCTCATTCATGACATAAGTAAAGATGTATATTGCATATGTTTGAGCAGGGGTGCTTTTATCTATGCAAGTATATCTTTTATGTGTTTTCCCATTTATTATTATTAATTTCACTATTAATGTATTATTTGTATAGCCTTTTTGCTACTGATTCCATAAGGAAATGTTTTTTTCCCCACTGTAAATTCTTACAAATATTCCCATAAATATTGTTTTCAATTATATCCCCTCACATAAAAACCAGGTCTCCTACATCTCAAACTGGGGTACAAGGACCTGCAGGCGTCCTTGAGGGGGTTCAAATTGGAAACGTATTAATTTCACTATTATTTCATTGCCTAGAAGTTAGTGAGAGAGTGTATAGGAATGACTATTCCCTTCATAGGTTTAAAGGGGAACTTGGCAAC
>NW_023339652.1:19461678-19463970 GCF_004916995.1 Morone saxatilis
CGTTGAGAAAACATGCGATGACAAAAGTGAAAACCAGCGAAGAAATGGCTAGAGTTGCCAAGTTCCCCTTTAACACTCTTCACTGTTATTTTTCCAATCTCACCAAATATAATTGATTGGTATCAAACTGGGGGTTCTAGACACTAAAAACAAAAACTGAGATCCACAGTCCTGGATGATGTAACAATCCTATGGATTATCACTGTCACTCTGAGTAATAATATGTATCTTTTTCCACCAGGTATGGTATGGTGGATGGGTCCAAGTGCTACAATACCCATGAGACTCTGCAGCTGTTGTTATAGAAAACAGGTGAGGCTGAGGTGTGAATCTGAGCATCAGTAAATTTGTCAAATTTAGAGCCAAATTCCTGATGTAACGTCCGGGCTAGCCTCTGTTACACTAGCTTCTGTAACTCATTGCAATCTTTCATTCAGCATCTTTCATTTCTCAGGGTGCATATTCTAAGAAAAAAAAGTTGAAACGTTCTTAATAACAAAATATCACCATCCTTATCTAAACATTTGGAGTGAACAACACGAAATACCAAATCCAATCCAAGGTTGGATTTTTAATTATTTGCGATATGAAAGAATTTGAATTTGTACTTTGTACTTCTGGAACAGAACTGCAAAGGCTCTCTTTTTGATGTTTCTCTCTGGAATACACCTTGGGAGTTGTAGTTGGCATCTATAACCTTCCGTTTATTCTGGTGATTTAACCTGTGTCATGTCCATGGCTACATGGGAGAGACAATGAGACTTACTTCCAGCCAGAGCCAGGCTTACCTGGAAAAAATCCTCCTCCCACTTCACAAACCTATCTTTGTAGGCCTTGTGACCACCCCTATCTAGTTCTCCCACCTTCCTGAGAAGTCTAAATTCAAGAATTAAATGATTGTAAACCATAATGTTGAAGATTATTAGATTTCTCAGTTGTCTCTCCACTTTACTTTTCATTCCGGTGTAACTCTCTGCCCTTTTCACCAATCAAATAATTACAGCCCAGGATGGCCGATCCACGATCACCTTCACAGGGGTCACTGCCTGAGGCTTACCTCCTCTCATCACTTCGGCAGTAGCACTGGATCTGATGACAAATTCATGTGTCAAACGCTGGGAAGGAGATAAATAAAAGCTCTTGTGTGTTCACTGAGCTTCAAATTTCTGCAACAATCCAGAATAATGTCAATACCAGAGAGGGGTTTCCGGGCTTCAAGACAGGCTCAAACTTGCAGACTGAAGTAAAAAGAGGGACTCGACTTTTGCTCTTTGAAAATAAAGGAATTATTTCTTGCGGGGTAAGCAATTTTGTGCATCATTCTTAGTGTGCAGACTCTATGACTAAAATATACTTTTTTAGCCCATTAACTAAATTATATATACTTTACATGAGTGCTGATCATCGTCCAAAGCAAACCAGGAATGCTGAGGTTGATTTCCTACCTTCCAGACAGCCATTGGTTTCACTACAATATGAAAAATGAGACATAAAACTCAATGTATATAGCTTATTTATCAGAGTGAAAAACATCTCACCTTTGCTTTGGAATATGCTCAGAAGTAATGTTGAATATACAAAAAAAAATGTGCAGAACTGCCATGATTGTTCATGGACATCAGTTCTAGAATGGAGAGAGACAAATCAATAATCCAAAAGCATTTTGAATGCAAAACATATGGACACATACCGAAACTGCATATGCCACCAAACACATATGCACGTTCCTATGCACACACATATGGACCCACAAATGCACCCTTTCAGATACACATAATCATACAGCACACACATTTACCAGACACTTAGCGCACCAATTCTGTCCTCAGTACTCGAAGAGAGAACATTTTTCAAAAAGAAAGAAATGATATTCTTCCATCCCATTCACACGTTGTTTATTGTAGTCAATTAAGGGTTTATTATACAAGACTTCTGACATAAACATACACAGACTACAAACCCTTCTCAAGTGGCATTTAGCTGAAAAGACTAGGGTTAGGAGTAAGATTGTTAAAGAGGTATTTCACCACTGAAAAGATGGTGCTTAGTTTGGCTAAGCTATAAAGTTTAAGGTTACAGATCCACGGTATAAAGCTTTTTGGTTTCTCAAGATTTTTTAGGAAAAGTTGGTCAGGTCATTGGGTGTCTTGGTCTCTTGGGTGTCTTGATCTCTTGAGGAAGTTGAGTGCGCATGCGCGAAAGCTGTCAGGGTTCGAAAACAGGACAGACTGGAGCCGATGGCGAAAGTTTTAGAGGTTTATTAGACACTTACTGACAGGGATGAAATGAGCT
>NW_023339652.1:19463975-19464413 GCF_004916995.1 Morone saxatilis
TCCAGGTTCTGTCGGGGAGGGAGAGGTTGGGAAGGCTGGCCGAAAGAGGCGAGGTGGAGGAAAATCCAGACGGGCGTGCAGACAGGCAGGGAAGACAGGAAATCCAGGGGGACAGGGTGAATATCCTGGGGGGAAAAGACAAGGTCGTGAATCAGCGGCAAACAGGAATACAGAACTTACCTAGACTGATCTCTGAGGCTGGTGTGAAAGCGTACACAGGTTACACAACAATCCGGCGAGGACTGGAGAGCTGGCCAGGTCTAAGTAGAGTGTGTGATGAGGGGAATGCAGATCAGGTGCTTGATGGGTGAGAGATCAGGTGTGCCACAGCATAACGAGCCGGAGACCACGCCCACCAACTCCAGGCGACATGAAAGAAAACAGACAAAAAGCAAAACCCACCAAGCACACAGCAACCACCCAAAAGGACAAAAAATA
>NW_023339652.1:19464513-19464760 GCF_004916995.1 Morone saxatilis
GGGTTATTCTTATTTTCTTCTATTGCATGCTGCTGCAATCCAGAAACAGTTATAAGAAAGTGTTCAATATCATCACTCTCGGCCAGTTTTTCTAATTAAGCCTCCTAGGGGAACCTGAAACTGATCTGATGAGGCAATTGCTGGAGCAACCTCAGGCGGCAGAAGTTTTTCCTTGCTGCCGTCGCCAAGCGCTTGCTCATTGTGGGAACTGTTGGGTCTAAAAACAAAGTGTCCTGAGATAACTTCT
>NW_023339652.1:19464852-19468497 GCF_004916995.1 Morone saxatilis
GGGGAAACTTAAATAGTGGCTGATCAGACCACTGTGACATACGGGGGGAATAGACTAAAACATAACATTTAAACAAACCATAATAACCTAAAATGATATCCAGATAACGCAGCCTAATATTTACTAAGGAAAATACTGAAATGCTAACAGCAAAAAGCATAATAATCAGAAATAACTAAACTCAAACAAGGAAAAACCACTGCCTCTCCCCATGATTCTGTCCAACATGTTGTAGCCCACTTACCTGCCCAACCCCTTTTAAGCATCTCTCAACTGGCACGTCCTTTGTTGGCCACAAGACACCTCCAGAAAGCAACACCCAGGAACTGGTAACTCAGAGAAAACTGAATTAATGCAATGAAGAATAACCTAAATTAAATAACCTAATAATACTACCCAAAATTGTTGAAGTTAACAAAATTTGTGCACCCCAAAAAGACAACCTGCTATCAAGAATTGATAATAAAACTGTGTATTATGAATCCAAAATCTGTCTCAAGTTATTTATTGTGAATTGTGTATAATGTTCTAAACCCAAATATAACTAAACCTAAAGATAATCAAACAAATGAAAGAGTTACCCCCATGTGCTTTTTCATCAGTGTGTGGCTGCTAGGGCGGCCATCACATACAGTATATACATATAGTAAAAAGTTCAAATGAAAATGTAAATAGAAATATAATAAAAGCCTAAGAGATACAATGAAATTATAAGAGCCTATATAAATGTAAATGTAAACGTAATGTGTAAACGACGAGTATTGCCTGACCCGGGTATTGCACCTAATCGACACATTAACAAAACCAGTTTAATGACTAATGACTAATGAATGAATTGCTGTCTCGCTCTGTGGTGCATCTCGGTGGAATGAGTCGCTTACTGAAAGTTCTCCTGTGTGGGGGGCGCTGCTGAGCTTTAATGGAGTAGGACGTGAGTTTGGAAGCTCCTGCCGATTTGTCACGCTCTCCTGATCGTGACCCTGGCTGGTGTGTGTATGAGTGTTTTTTAATTATTTTTTGTCCTTTTGGGTGGTTGCTGTGTGCTTGGTGGGTTTTGCTTTTTGTCTGTTTTCTTTCATGTGGCCTGGAGTTGGTGGGCGTGGTCTCCGGCTCGTTATGCTGTGGCACACCTGATCTCTCACCCATCAAGCACCTGATCTGCATTCCCCTTATCACGCACTCTACTTAGACCTGGCCAGCTCTTCAGTCCTCGCCAGATTGTTGTGTAACCTGTGTACGCTTCACCCCAGCCTCAGAGATCAGTCTAGGTTAGTTCTGTATTCCTGTTTGCCGCTGATTCACGACCTTGTCTTTTTCCCCCAGGATATTCACCCTGTCCCCCTGGATTTCCTGTCTTCCCTGCCTGTCTGCACGCCCGTCTGGATTTTCCTCCATCTCGCCTCTTCTGCCAGCCTTCCCAACTTCTCCCTCCCCGACAGAACCTGGACCCAGTCCTGATCCCCCTCAGCTCATTTCATCCCTGTCAGTAATTGTCTAATAAACCTCTAAAACTTTCGCCATCGGCTCCAGTCAGCTTTTGGGTCCTGTTTTCGAACCCTGACACGATTTCGATTAAAATTGTCACATATTTAGTCTTGTCTTACTCCCCAGTACTTTTTGTTGGGAAGTTTAACTCTGGACTGCATAAAATGTCTGGAAAGAACTCTAAAACTCGCAATACTATTCAGACACAACTGCAGCCTGGTCCACAAACCGTGACCACATCCTCGAGTGAGCCATCGGCATCTGGTTGGAGAGATGGAGCAGGCACTCATCGAGTGCTCCGATGACATCGCCGAGATGAAAACTGCAATCAAGTGCCTCACAGCTAACGTAGCCAAGCTGGAAAATAAATGTGAAGACTTGGAGTCCAGATCACGGCGTAACAACATTAGGATATTGGGAGTACCGGAGGGTCCTGACACCTGTACCACTGCTGCTGTAGCCGCCTTACAGAAGGAAGCATTCGATCTGGTAAAGGAGCCGCTTTTGGACCGGTCCCACCGGACCCTCCAACCCAAACCCAAGCCCGGTGATCGTCCACGAGCTATTGTGTGCAGATTTCATTATTACAGTGACTGTGTTGACAATTTATGCCGTGCTAGAGAGCTTCGACAGATTAAAGTCAGAGACTTGACCATTTCAGTCTTCCCTGACCACACTGCCAAGATAGCGCGGGCTCGGGCTGCATTCAACGAGGTCAGGCACCAACTTCGTGGCATCGACGGTGCTCGGTATGGTCTGATTCATCCAGTGCGACTTCGCATCACATACAACGGTGTGGAGAAGGACTTTGTTTTAGCGGAGGAAGCCAGCGACTATGTCAAAACCTTGATTTCTGGGTGAGCTCCAATAGCTTTTCAGATCTGTGTTCTATTATTGCTTAGAGTTTGTGACCTCACAGGCCTTAATTCTCTACCTGTGCAGTATTACGTGGTTTTCTGGTTTGTTACACTAACTAGGTTAGTATCACTATTGTTTGTTTATAGCAGGTAATTTTTTCCCTCAATCTTACTGGATATTGTTATATAACAAGGCTATACCATATTTTGTATTTTTGTACTTCAGATCAGATCAGCACTACTTCATTTTATGCTTTCTGCATCTATTTGTACAGGAGGGTCTACTGTTATTTGTTAATTTGTATTTTCACGTGCTTTACTGTATTCATCTGATCTATGTGGAAATTTGATTTGTGTTATTAACGCGGTCATCTTTGTTAATATGTTCACCTTTAGATGAAACAATATGTTGTAATGTGAGCTTTTTCAATATAACATGTTTATCATTGCACGCATACTGTTAAATAGTGTCGAAATCAGCGGAAGGTTTTTTCTTTTTTCTCTCTAACTTTTGTTTGTTCCGCGTAGTCTCCGGGTTGTTCAACGCTATTGTGGACAACTTTTGGTTATTGTGGGAAACAGTGCTGTCTCCTTTGTTCTATGGTTATATGGGGACTTTGGGTGTATTTGTGTTTAGGGGTATGTTGGGGGGAGGGTGTCCCACCTCGGCTTTCAATGATCATTTGCATTTTTTTTTTTTTTTTTAATTAAATGATTAATGGCAATATAGATCCCAGCATTGCTGGATCAGGCACACCTCTTAGATTTATCAGTTGGAATATCAGAGGTATGGGTAATCCTGTTAAGAGATCTAAGGTTTTTGCACACTTGAAACGTTTAAACTCTGATTTAGTATTTTTACAGGAGACTCACCCTCGCATTAAAGATCACCATAGGTTACATTGCCCTTGGGTAGGTCAAGTCTTCCACTCAAATTTTAATTCAAAAGCTAGAGAAGTCGCCATTTTAATTAATAAAAAAGTTCAGTTCTCATCCACTGATGTTATCGCTGATAGCAATGGCAGATACCTCATGGTTGCTGGTACCCTGATGCAAAAAAAGGTTTTGTTGGTAAATGTATATGCCCCGAACTTCGATGATGTTGACAGATTGCTGAGTAACATCCCCTTTTTGAATACACACCTGCTGATCCTCGGAGGGGATCTAAATTGTTTTTGATCCAATCTTGGATCGGTCTAATCCTTGTAATCTGACTCAATGTGCTATGTCTAAAACATTCTCTGATTTTATGAAACAGAATGGTCTTATTGATCCATGAAGATCTCGTAACCCCTCTATTAAA
>NW_023339652.1:19468597-19471623 GCF_004916995.1 Morone saxatilis
ATCCTTAGAAAGTGGTTCATTACCAACAACCTTCACACAAGCCACTATTGCTCTCCTTCTCAAAAAGGACAAAGATCCAACCTCCTGTGGTTCCTACAGACCATTATCTCGGCTTAGTGCTGATGTAAAGGTGTTGGCTAAAGTAATTGCATCCCGCTTAGAGAATGTGCTTCCTCATATTATATCTGAAGAGCAAAATAGTTTATAAAGGGACGTCAGTTGTTTTTTAATAATACCTTTAATACCTGTACACTTTTCAATATAATTTACTCAAAACATTCGGCTGAACTTCCTGAACTTGTGATTTCTTTAGATGCTGAAAAGGCATTTGATAGGGTAGAGTGGGAGTACTTGTTTGCAGTTTTAAAGAGATTTGGATTTGGTGATATATTTATTTCTTGGATTCGCCTCCTTTATTTGTCCCCTAAGGCCAGTGTCCATACTAATGATGTTTATTCTGATTATTTTCCCCTTGGACGTGGAAGTCACCAAGGTTGTCCTTTATCACCTTTGCTCTTTGCCATCGCTATCGAGCCTCTGTCTATTACATTAAGATCGTCCCCCTTATTCAAAAGAATCACCCGTAATGGAATTGAATATAAATTATCACTATATGCGGATGATTTGTTATTGTATATAACTGATCCTACACTTTCTATCCCTGCTGTTTTAAGTATTCTGGAGAACTTCAGCACCTTTTTTAGGTTATAAATTAAATTTGGGGAAAAGTGAGTGTTTTCCCATTAATACTGCAGCATGTCATATGTCTGATTTCCCTTTTCAATTTAGTCCATCAGGGTTCTTTATCTAGCCATGCATCTGCTAATTTCACTCCCCTTATCTCAAAGATTACATCCAATGTTCAAAGATGGGATAACCTCCCCCTTTCATTAATCGGCAAGATCAATGTTGTTAAAATGAATATTTTAACAAAATTTCTATTTTTATTCCAGTCAATTCCTCTTTTCCTGCCCAAACATTGTTTTGACTCAATGGATAAGATCATTTGTTCTTTTATTTGGGGTGGGAAATCACCTAGGGTTCGTAAAACTTTACTGCAGAGATGCAGACTTAGTGGAGGACTTGCATTACCTAATTTTCTAACTTACTATTGGGCTGCTCACATCCATAAACTTTGCTACTGGTTAAAATTTCCTGGATCCTCTTGGTGTAAATTGGAACTATCATCCTGTAGGGGATCTTCTATACCTGCTCTGCTTTATACCTCTTTACCAAACCCTCTCTATATACTGATAATCAAGTGGTTCTTGTCATCTTGCTTTGACCTCCCTGTTACTCATCTGTTTCGCTATTTTCAAACTCGCAATTTTGTGGCTGTTTCCCTAATTTCCCCTCTTTACCTCCAGAACAGCAGTGGGAAACCATGCTTTCATTTGTTCCTCATCACAGAGGAATCATTTCAAAGCTGTATGACATTATCTTAGCTTTTAGCAACCACTCAAATGCTAAACTTAAGTGTACATGGGAAAGGGAACTGGGAATACAAATACATGAAGAGTCCTGGGAACAGGCCATAGAGAGGATACGATCTACCACCTCTTGTGCTCGTCTTGGACTTATTCAATTTAAGGTCTTATACAGGGCACATTTCTCTAAGTCTAGACTATCTGAACTGTATCCGGAATTGGAAGACAAATGTGATAAATGCCATGGCTCTCCTTGTCACCTTAGCCACATGTTTTTTCTTTGTCCTGATCTGAAAGGTTTCTGGGCGGGTTATTTTACTATTATGTCTATTGTGTTCTTAATTTGAGAAAGGACCTTAAAGGAATTGTAGTCTTCAACTTCTTTTATTTGAGAGAATAAGTAAATAACACAGCTGTGGGTCTGATCTACTTCACTCGAAAGGTCCGCAGGATCAGGCACCAGGAGCACAATCTGCTCCCTCTTTTTATGAGTTTGTTATTCTGGGTGTCATCCTTTTCTGATTAGTACATGTGTCACTATTTTTATTGGTCCTTATTTTGGCAGAGGCGGTTTGTTTGTATAATTCTGCAATGACCACTGTCCACACTCTGCCAATCACCTCCCATGCTTGAGGTACTAAGATGTAATAAAAAAAGACAAAGGGTGCACTTACTTACAGTGGGTGCTTCACCAGTTTATTGATTATTTAATTTAATTTTGAGTAAATGATTAAGGCTCAATGTGTTTCTCATATTAGAGAGACTATTCTAAAACCTGTAGACAAAGGTCACCAAGATAAACAGGAAGGACTTGTGATTGTGTCAGCAGAATATTTCCCTGCACAATGCCTGTTAGGTTTTTTCCACACCCAGTATAACAAACCATTCACATATGTTTTATTGTACAAATATCTCACATGTCCTCTGTTCTTGGGGTAAATCTCCAACCTTGCCCTCTGATTGCTATATTTGGGATTCCTGACCCCTCACTTGCACTTAACCCTACACAAAAGGACATTATAGCTTTCACATCCTTACTAGCAAGACGTTCCTTATTGTTACATTGGAAGTCTGCTAAATATCCTTCTATCTCCCGTTGGCACAAAGACATCATGTTTTTTTTAAAACTTGAGAAAATTAAATTTTTCCACAAATGGCAACCCTTTATTTCCTATTTCACTAATTTAGAGGTACTAACCAATTGAATGTGTGCCTGTTATTGTTGTACCTTTTATATTGCATAAATAACCAGTAATATGTGTGTTGGTCGTGATGAGCTGAGTGGGGGGTTGTTCATCATTTATTACACGGTACTCTGTAATTTAATTTAATTATTTTCCTCTACATTCTTATCAGTGTTTTTGTTTTGTTTTGTTTTTGGTTATTTTCGTTTTTATGTGTGTATATGTGACCGTGTACATATGCATATATGTTTAAAAAAAAAGAAGGAAAAAATTTTTATGTCTGTGATTGGAAGTATTGTATTGTATTTTTCCAATAAAAATATTTTGAAAAAAAAATAAATAAAGTACTCCTGTGTTTGACCAGTTAATTGTGGAGTGGGTGGGAGACATTGTCCAAGATGGCATGAATCTTGGA
>NW_023339652.1:19471648-19474759 GCF_004916995.1 Morone saxatilis
CTTGGGACAGCATCCTCCTCTCTGACACTGCTGTCATCAGGGGCGTTTCTAGACCCCTGGGGGCCCTAGGCAAGGAATGAATATGGGCCCCCGAATCATGATGAATGAAGTCCAGCAGGGACTACGGTCAGTAAAGAAATCTTTTATCAACAATCTAAATATAAAATAAATAATAAATTAACATACACTGGATCTTGCAAAACTGTTACACTACAGATATATAATAACAGGAAAACACAACATAACCTGAAATGTGCAAACTTTTCAGATGTAAAAACGCCAACCAAAAGCAGAAAAAACAAAAACAAGAATTTGTTGAATATATTTATCATGGGAGCAAGTCACTGTTAATCTTTAAACTTAAAAGGAACTCAAATAAGTTCCTATTTGATCGTGCTCGAAGTACTGCTGTTGCTGCTGCTGCTGTGCTGTTGGTTGTTGTTGTGGGCAAAAACTTTAACAAAGCACTTTGGAGAGAATAAAAGAAAAGAGCCACATGTAATTTGGTTGGCTTGGCGTAAAGTAAGTAAAGAACTGTGAGTGTACACAAACAACAACATTTGACAGATTGCTGTATGACTAATTTAATGAACATCCATCTTGCAGTTAAACAACCTTTAATGCGTTCATGTTAAGCCATTTATTTTAATGTAACATTGTAGGCTATGACAGAAAAAACTGTATAATATTAATAATAATAATAATAATAATTAATATTTTATTTATAAGAGTGCCTTCTAGGGGCACTTGAGGAACGACAACACATAAAAATTAAAACAGTAAGAAATAAGAACAGATAGAACAAGACAATGTAGATAGTTTAAGTGGGGTTGAAAGGAATGGCTCCTCAAGATCTATAAAGCCATAAATCCCATCTCTAAGTCCAATACAAGTTTAAATCTCTTGGCAGTTCCAGCTCCTCCTGTCCACACCTCAAAGTTTTCTTGGGCATGGCAGCTCAATCGGTGCATCAGTGTGTGAATCCCGGCCCTTTTTGCTCTGTGCTCCAATAACATCTGAGCGAGCAGAACCTCGTTCAACTTCTACTCTCCTGTACTTAGATATGCTATGCTATACTAGGCTTGTCTATTTTGAAAAGACAACCACCTTTTGAAGATGCTAAAAAGATAAAAGCTACTTATAGTCACATCTTAAGTTATCAAGCTAATGTTAAGAAAATGCTAATTATCTAGCTAATATTGGTCAATCGTTAGCTATCTAATCACATTTATAAGAAATAATGTAATGAGGACAAAATGTTCACTTGCTGCCTAATATATCCCACCCACTAACAGGTGCCATGAAAAACCAGAAAATCTGTGTTATTCACTTCACCTGTCAGTGCTCATAATGTTATGGCTGATCGGTGTACCATTATAAAGTCCTGACTGATATAAATTTAATATCTTGTTTTTCTGCTATTTTCTTTCTTTGTTTTCCTCAGGCATTTCATCCTTCTTTGTTTATTCCTTCTTTGCATCTGCCATTCCTACAAGAATGTAGGAATGGCAGGTGCATAAAACAAGTATGGAATACTTCATTCAGAATATGTAAATACGTATGTTAGGAAGGAAAAATGACAGTATGGAAATGATAGGACATACAAACGCAGAAAACAAATTGAAACAAGGATATTGAAGGGAAAAAATGCTATATGTTACGAGTGTATACTTTGTGTTGCCAGTGAACAGTTTTTTGTTTATATTTTATACATTATAGTATTTACTCTAAATTAACTCACCTCTGAACTGCACTGATTCCATGTTTTATAAGCAATGTTTTTCACACTGTTGAAGTCATCACCCAACATTAATGTGTGACTTAATGCATGAAAAACAGCAATTTTTCTTGACCTGAGTTAGTGAGGAAACTAGGCAGGTGGTCAAACAGTTGGTAAGTGCTCAGTCATCCTTAAGGATGTAATTTTCGATAACTGGCGAGATATGAAGCAGAAAAGTGGAGGCAGGAGGGAGGGCAGGGATGAGTCTGCTGATAAGGAGGATGAGAAAAGTCCAAACTGAGACTCCAGAGATCTCAATTGCTTTAGAGGTCAAAAGCTGGTACCTCCAGCGGCCGGGAAAAGGCCAGCGTACATCATCCCAATGATCTTTCTCATTACACTCACTGTCTCGCTTGCCTGCCTGCTGTGGGAATAAATATGGCAATATGACCGCTGCACTGAGGACGCAACATCCCGGCTGCTGAAAGAGAATGGGGCTGAAGGAGACGGGCCACATAAAAATAAAAATTATGTTTTAGGATTGCATGTCTTACCAGCCAACTGAGATGATAGATGGAAATGAGGCGCAGTGGGTTTGTGAAAGCTGCACTTGAATTTATTGACAGAGGTCTGATTGTACATATTTAGCTGGATGACAAACACTCTTGTACAGTCTAAAAAGTCACTCTGCCTCTGCAGCATTACTGCAGGCAGAGAAGCAGGTGCAAAAGGTACAAACACTTCCTTCATACTCGTACAGAGCAGGAGAGCTACAGCAGGGTTGTCTGAATTTACATTATAATAATTAATTATTGTATATGATTCAAGCAGTTTTCTGTGGGCAAAGATTAAGGAATTTCAAACTTCTGCCCAGACTTCATTAGACAATAAATACTGATTCACATCCACAAAGTGCCTGTGGTTCAGTGTGTAATATTTAGCAGGCCCTTTTGGCAGAAATGTAATATAATATACGGTGGTGTTTGTGCTCTCAGGTCGTCAGACACCGAAGCTTTGGGTTTCGAATATACTAAGCTATATCCATAAAAAAGGGCACTTAGTTTACTCAAGGACTCCCTTGACCCTTTGGGGTTTAATGGAAATTTCTCGATTTTTTACATTATCCTAACCCTTACATACTGTTCAATTTTGACATTTGACAGCAGTAAAAATACCCTACATGTCATTCTTTTAACCTGAAATTTGATGACTTTTCCTAAAGTGACCCAAAATACACAAAAATGAAAAAAAAAAATAGAATTTTATACTTTTGCACAGGTGCTACAAATTTTTGTCAAATTTGACCCAGATCTAGTGTGATGGATTTTAGACCCACTAGAGTTGGTCCAATCAAGGAAAATGGTTGTTCTAGGGAATCTTGAAACTGTGAA
>NW_023339652.1:19474784-19487152 GCF_004916995.1 Morone saxatilis
AGACTGAAACAGGTCTACTTCCAGAGAAGAACTCCTTTGAATCCACATCTGGCATTCGCGCTCCCACTAGAGTGTGAATTAACGATGTTTTCTTTGAAAGCCATGGCACTCCATCACAAGCAAAACGGCTCTGCATGATATGATTCAGTTCTAGTTTATAATCGAAATTCATCTTCTAAAATTAACAGACTGCCATCCCAGAGAAAGGACGCAAATTTATGTTTGCTGATGTCCTGTCTTCAGATTTGACTTAGTACAGAATCGTGTATAAAAGTCTGAATGTTTGATGGAGCACAGTGCCACCTTTTGGTAAGATTCTGGTATAGCGTAAGTATTCAAAGGACTGGGTTTTATAATTATGTTATGTTAAACATGTAACTATGTATTAAGTCAGTGTTTCGTGAACGGTGAATCTGATCTCAAAACTTTAAAACACGATGGAGTAAGTTGATTAAAAGTTACGTTAATAAAACAGGAAATCACAGAGGAAGTGACCGCCGCGCGTCAGCTCCTCTCGTCCAGTTCCGTTCCAAATAGATATATATACAGGATAAACTCCTTCTCTCCCTCTCTTCACTTTAACTTTTTACTTACTTTTCCTTCTCTTAGAGGTTGGATCGACTCCATTTATTTACTCCGTTCTTACTTTTAATTTACGTACTTCGTTTTGCGACACGTTGTTGAATTTTTCCTCAAGTATAACTGCGGCGCTGAAGTATTTTCAGCTTTTATTTTGACAGCTCAAAGACACAACAAATTTATTTCTTTTTGAACTTTTGAGTCTATATCATCAAGTACGTCTTCTTTCACGAAAGTGAATTTAATCTAACTCTGATTATTGACTAGGAGAATCGCCAGGCCAGGTTCATTCTCCAGTTATTTCGAACAGAAGGTTAGTGTAGAATCAAGCTGAAGACCAAACACCTAAGACATGTATTATCAGCCAAAGGAGCGCAGTTTGACGCTCAAGAAGACAAACTTTCCTGCCGACAAAGACATTTTCTCCAGCCACCTTGCCCCAACCTCCTAGGCCACGCCCACTGGCTTCTGGAGAGCACTGTACAGGGAAGAGACGCAACTTCCTTCGGCCTGTTGGATGAGTGATGCAAAGCCGCAGTCGAGCAGGGGAAAAGCAAGGCCTGGAATCCTCCAAGTTCCATCTAAACAAAAGTAGGCTGACTCCGGTAATGGCCGATTCACACACATGAAAAGATTGGTGTCTGTCGTAACTTTGATTCCATCTTTTAGTTTAAAGAATTTTCGATTAGGGCCTCTAGTTCTAAAAATTACTTCGTATATTTAAATTACTGCCATCACAAAATTCACCTAAAGATTCCTGATCAATCCAATATCAATTAAGTTCATTTTACTGTCACCACATATTCTGTTTTTGTTGTCAATTTGTTGTGTCTACATATCACTTCATGCCATTTACTCTACACCCTAATTTAGTTAATAAACATATCTCACCATATGTCCTTTGGTCGGTTGCAGGTTTGATTTTATGCCGGGGAAATCTTGAGAATTGTGTTAAAAAAGATAATCACTACTTCAGAACAATGAGATTGATAAATTTGATTTTGAAGATTGATTTGATTAGTATCTGTGGAATAATTTCCCTCTGGATTATTCCAGCAGCTTAAACAACGGGAGGTGGTCCAAGCCATTTACGAGTGTTATTTATTGAATCTTTCCAGTGATTAAGTATCTTTATTATTTAAGTAGTTGTATCCCCCTACAAGACACTTATGAGTGACTTTTCCTTGGATCCTGGGTCAAATTTGTAACCCGGACCATATCTGTGAAGGGTATTGATATGAACCGTCTTGTAAGGGTTAAAATCACCGTTTTTAAACGGAATTGCAATAGCATGGAACATGGTGTTTTGATATCAACTAGTAAATTTGAACACTCAACAGATTGAAGTCAGATTTTTCAAATTCCTTCAAATCCCTTATAAACGCAGTTTATTTTGGTGCTTGTCTGGTTCACAAAAAATAGTGGAATATCAATCAAATAGTATATAAATTGTAAAGTACGATATAATGCATGTTTCAAATCACATTTGTTAATATTGTTTTTGAGTCACAAGTGTCGTCTGCCTGCTCTACTACATCTGACCAGCAAGTAAAGCAGTGAAAATATTCCTAATATTAGCAATACACTTAAATGGAGTATATTTTTTGTGAAAATGGACTTTTTTACCGTTGGCTATAAATATGTTTTTCTTGCAATCATCATCTCAGCAAGTGCCATTGTTCGGGCTTCCTGTGCCAGAACTCCGGTTCTGTCTGCTTCTGAGATGGATGAAGCATCTCATACCAACCCCACCTTTTCTATAAATTCCAAAATGACCTTTAATGGTACTTCCTGTTTTGTTATTTTGTATATACATTAACCATAACAACAATGTTTTTTTTACGGATTAGTCTGGTGATATTCTATTATTTCTTATTGTTAAAGCTGCAGTAGGTATACTTTTTTTCTTCATGCTGTGTAATTGCATTTGCAAGAAATCCACCACAGCTGACCAAAATAGTAAGCAAACTATAGTAACAGCCACTAACCTGAAGCGTTAGTATTTGATCAAACCTGGGGAATGTAAGACTCACATTTAAGCTATTCTTGTTCTTGCTCTGATTTTGGTTGTTTCATCTCAGTGCCAGGGGAATTCTTGCCAAACGGTTCATGCTCTGAGGTGACATAAACACAGTGTTATACATTATTAAAACACATACTATGAATATTCCATTTTTTTCCCAATAGATAAACCCCTATGGTTACATCACTGGGAACCCTTTAACTGCTCCCCTGTAAAAATTTGAATAGAATTTTAAATCCTCTCCTCACCTAACAAAGCTCTTCATGGTCAGTGTGCCTTCCCTTATCTTGAAGAGCTCAATAATACCCTATTACCCTGCCCCTTAAAAAACCACTTACGTTCTCCCTTAATGCAGGGTTATCTTTTGGGGGGGTGGTTCCTACAGTCGTCTAAAAAAAAAAAAAAGTAGAACAGGAGCCAGAGCCTTCAGGTTACCAAGCTCTCTCCTGTGGATATCACAGCCTTCCAGTTTCGTTATGGGAGGTCAGACACCCTCTCCTACATTTAAGAGTAGGCATAATACGTTATGACTGCTGCAGGTGAGGTCCTTGACCATCCCTTAGTTGTGTCTGCTCTAGGCCTAGACTATCGGGGGATTTCCCATGAAGCCACTGGCAGCCTCCCTCCCTTTCCCTCTTCCTCAAGTCTTTCTGCCACTCATAGATCATTTCCATTAATTGAGTGTTACTTAACTTCTTCCCAGAGTTCTTGTGCTTTCTCATTTCCACAGTCTCATGATCTGGTGCAGCCTCCTGCCATGGTCCTGCTTACTCCCACCTGGCTAATATCACTTGATATTAATTGTCGTTATTATTAAATTACTATTATTATTACTAACAGATACTGACTATTACTATAATCACTGCCCCATTGTCCCCCATCGTAGTTGTTTGTCCCCCCATCGTAGTGTTCTATTATGTTCCAATCCATCAATCAGTCACTACTATTAGTGTAATTGTGCCCTATGTTGTTGCTGTGCACCGTCTGTCGGTCTGTCTGTCTGTCTGTCTTCTCCTCTCCACCTTGGTGTCCCACAAACTGGTCGAGGCAGATGACCACCCACGGCTAAGACCAAAGGGTTCTGTCCTAGGTTTTCTGCCTCTCAAAAAAAAGAAGTCTGTGCCGCCGCCACAAGTGCTCATGGTGGGAATTATTGGGTCTCTGTATAATAATGTTAGTAAAAGAGTTCGGTTCTAGACCTGCTCTAAATGTGAAAAGTGTGCCTGAGATACTTCTTTATGAATTGGCGCTTTACCAAATAAAATTGAATTGAATTGAATTAAATTAACAAACTGTTTAATAATGGTTGGCTTTGGCCTTTTCATGGGATTTGTTGAAAGATAAGACAATAACATATCCTTTAAAGTGTTTAACCTTAACTGTACCTGAACCATTCTATAGCACTACCACCACAGTGTTGGACAGAGCAGCAGACAGACTATCCTCAGGCAGTGAGGAAGCAAAACTGTTATAACACCTCAAAAGAGATGTCAACACTTTTTGTCAAAGAAATGTTAGATGTCAGTACCTTTCTTCCCCCTTGAAATTCTTCTTTTGGTAAACATGAGCTGCTGTGATGTGCTGTGTGACAAACTGCAACAAGAGCAACAAACATAAACTGTCTCTTGAGTGGCTAAACCCTGTCACTGCCTCTTCTCTGTAACACACTAAGAAGCTTTACTGATTCTGTGTACAGAATGGCTGATTTGAGGGTTATATATGTATATGTTGTCATGGACCAACATGTTGTCAAAGGGGGGGAAACATCTTGATGGTGGTTAAAAACCAAGTAATTAGGTCACCTGAAGCTCTAGGATCAATCTTCTGGGGTCATCCACAGAACAAGCTAAAAACGTATTTATTAAACATAATATTTGACATATTATCAGCCTTTAAAAGGACAGTTTACCACAAAATAGGTCACCTGAAGCTCTATGATCAATCTTCTGGGGTCCAAGAATATCCACAGCAAATGCCATAAAAATCTGCCCAGTATTTCTTGTCCTGAAGAGACAGACTGCGGAGACTATGAAAGCACACTCAGCCAAAGCTTAGTTAATACCTGCTATTCCTCCGGCTTGACAGGGGCTCAAGATCAAAATCCAAGCCTGAACAGGACTGATGGTGTGAATGTGTCATGAGGACTGGTAGCGTCTGTCCCCTGCACTCACAGAAAGCAGTCTGATCAGCTGGAGGGTGGAGAGCTCAGCACAACAGCTGCCTGAGGCTGTGGACCATCTTTAGCCTAGTTTACTGCTGCAGCACCGGTATAAACAGTGCACTCTAGGGTTTGAAAGATAAAACTCGCTGCCCACAGTCCGTACTGTACCGCCCACAGTCCCCAATCTGTCCAGTACATCGCTCTTTTACTTCAGGGCTGTACAGTTACACCGCTTTGTGTTTCACTACCAAACTTCTTCAGCATCTTTGCTTTCTCGGAGGGCAGAATGGAGGAAGCTGGAGAGAGCGACTGACAATCAACAAATAAAATTCTTTCTGAGCCTAACTGGCATGAATGTTGTATTATTGATCGAGCAGGGAGCTAATAATGTGCTCAAAAGCTCAAAAGCCTGCACACACAGAGAGAAGAATCCTTAATTTGTCCTGTCAAACAAACAGAAATAATAGTGATACTGACAGAGTCAAGCGTAACAGCTTTTTTGCCATAAATTGGCCTGTGGATCGATGGGCGCTTGGAGAAGCCTCCTGCCACATTGATTGCTCAGAGGAAATATCTGAAAGTTTTTTTTTTATTGAATATGCTCAGACAGAATGTGGTGGCATTGTGGATCATATTAGCCATTTTCTCATTGGGGCTGTGTAAGAGGCTTAGAGCAGTCTGTGGTGTGAAGGTTCTGCTTGCTATGGGCTATGCTAGAGTATGTGAGATGGTGTGCTCATACAGCTGAACAACCAACAGGGTCACCCAAGGATTCTTTGTATTTGTACCTGCAAGCCACATGGGGCCAGGAATCAATTGGAGGCAGTTGTGTGTAAGCCATGCTCTCCATAACTAAAGGGTACTTTCACTGAACAAACAAAAGTCTGGACTAGTGTTCTATTCTGCTGTGCAGGAAGAATACAGATAAAACTGGGAACAGATCTGATTTATCTAAATGTGTCCAGATGTGGAACCATTAGCAGTCAGACACTCAGCATAAAGGACTTGTCTTAACTGGGTTTATGCACATTAAATTTCCTTTTTTTTTCCCTCTTTTGATTAAAAAAATAAATAAATATTTAGAGCTCCACTATTTGATTTTTGGCCACTTAAGGGCGACAGAACAAGCTAAAAACGTATTTATTAAACATAATATTTGACATATTATCAACCTTAAAAAGGTTTACCACAAAATAAACCATGAACGCTTTTTTTTACAGAAGCTGCAGGCCAATCACTGCGCCAATATTCTAGCTCCGCGTAGCTATTCTTAATTCCTACCATTGGGTTGGATTTAGTCAGATTCCCCTTGAAATCAATAAACGAGGCTGTGGAAAGACACTAGTAAATGTAAAGGGTTCTTCAGTGAGTTAGTAATGCATATTCCATAATGCTGTTGGCCTCACAAGAGACGGATAAAAAAAGATACATAGACTTATTCCCTAGTGGTTTAAGCTCCAAAAATGCAACAGTCCTACATTTTCCGTAATGCAACTAAAAGCATGACTTCATTAGACCCTTTTTGTCTGGTAAATGCACAGTTTGAAAGATGACAGCTGTGATCACTTTGAATTGGCATTGTATTTCTGAAAGACAAGAAGTTAATTCTCATCAACCATCTGGTCCCATAAACTCTTTTTGCCAGAGACTGTAGTGCCAGCGGTGAGTGGATATCAAAGTAAAGACACATCAGACCAGAGACGCTGTGCAGCCAGCCAGGCTCAGCTTCTGACACCCATTCCTAGCTCTGACAGCTCGCCTTCAACAACAAACACAGGCCTTGAGGAACGGTAGTGTCTGGCACTGACTGTAGCCAAAACATCTCACTAACTTTACCTTACTTTTAAAGACAAGTCCAAGTTATAACCACAAAAGAATGTGAATTTGTTGAGTCCACTTGACAATTTTGGAGCACCTGAGATTGAGCCAACCTCTGTTCAAACATTTCTGTGTTTGCGTGTCTAGGAGGTGGACTGGCTGTGATTCACATGCAAGGATAACTTTGAATGTTCCCAAGCTCTCTTGGGAACTGGGTGTGGTTGATTGTCACAGTCAGTGTCAGTGAGTTCATCCAGGTATGTAACTTCAAAAATGCTCCAATCAGTGCATTCAAAGATAATTGATTGCTCAATCTCATTCCCAAATCGAATACCAATGTTGGGAATGATACTCAAGAATCACCTTTTGGAGCGGCTGTGGCTCAGAAGTAGAGTGGGTCATTTACTATTCGAAAGGTTGGCAATTCAATCCCCAGCTCCTCTCGCTGCAGGTCGAAGTGTCCTTGAGCAAGACACTGAACCCCAAATTGCTCCCGATGCTGTGCATTGGTGTGTGAATGTGTGTGAATGCTTAGTTTCTGTTCTGGTGAGCAGTTGGCACCCTTTGCAATTGGCAGCCACCGCATCAGTGTATATGAACTGTGGCATGTAGTTGTACAGCGCATTGGAGGTGGTTTGAAAGACTAGAAAGGCACTATATAAGTACAGCACTTTTACCATTACTTTTTCAAGCCAACAAAACCCCAAAGTTTCTTTCTGTTCTTTCTTTGGCTTCTGAATTGGTTGTTTTCGTTCAGGCCTGGTGTATTCTTGAAAATGCCATTGAGGCACTAAGAGGAGCCGGAGAAACCTGAGTTTTTCACAGTTTTTCATGTGCTACCATCAGGTTATAGTTTAAGTTTCAGCAAATATCACAAAAAGCTACTTTGAAAAGTCCAGCAGCTTTAATTGCCAGCTATGCCTCGGGCCCTACAGGTCTTGGTTTAGATGATTTAGTTTCGCCTGTAGGGGGAGAAGGATGAACCCCCCAGAGTGGAACAGAGAACAGAGCTGTTCGAGGAATAATGATAGAACACTGTTGAACAGAACCCAATTAAAGATGGACCCTTCACTATGTGTTGTTTCCCACTTTTTTAACAAAAAAGGCTGTTTAAAGACCAAGATCTGGGATTAACTGTTTTTATCCACAGAGAGAGAGGGTTCCTCTCTATTGAGTCCGCCATTGTTGAACGCCATGTTTCTACAGTAGTCCAGAAACAGATGTTATTCAAATAGTTGCAATCTGCAATTACACCACTAAGAAAGCCACTGAATCCTACAAAAACCATTCTTGTCCTTAAGGAGGTAGAATTAAATACACAGCTGCACAGTCATAGATAGAGTTTTAATGAGCACAATATCATTAACATATTATAGAGACATTAGGAACTATGGTCAGCATACTGAAGCAAACATACAAAGTCTTTCCTTTCAAGGTATAGTTTAAACCAGAGATTATACATATTTAAAACCAGGCCTTACAAATTAATCACACCTCTGTCAATAACCCTGTGTTAACAAATTATCATTGCTGAAGTAAACATTCAAGCCAGCATCACCACTTTGCAATGCTTACTGCGTGCCGTTTGTATAACAGCGTCTCCCTTGCAGCGACATATGTGGAACGTTTGTGTATGAAACCACCAGCTCCCCAGCATACAATTCCTGGCATGATTAACCTGTCCATGAGCAGACAAAAACAAACTTACCTTTCCATCTTTGCCACTCATTATGGCACTACACAAAGTGTTATTGAAGTTTTTTTGCTTTCTTTGTCATTTTGTTTATTTAAATGTGCTCATACATTTCAAAGCTAAAACATCTTTAAATCAATCTTTTTCTTCACATGAATTTAGTAGAACAATTCCTTTCGGTTGAGTTCACCTGAGCTTGCAGATTTATTCAATAAGCGCTGAAGTGCTGTCAGCCACATTTGACCAGATGCATACACTTAGTGACTTCAGTTTCAGGTTCTATTTCCATTTTATTTCCTTTCAACTTAAAATAATAAAATGTGACTGAAAATGGAAAAGTAGCTGAAGAGGTAAACAAAACCTCTTTCGATCTTTGTCTTGAACTCTTCATAACAGAACAGTGATTTGTGTGAAAGGGGTTTATTTTTGAATTTTTTTCAAGCAGTCCAATCTGCTTGATTAAAAACAATACAAACTCAAACCTGGACATGAGTAAACGGCTTGGGAAATTAACGAAAACAATTCAAAAATTCAAAATAAAATTAAAAATATGAAAAATGCTACTCTGGTTGTTACCATATTGATGAACACAATTTTAGGCTGGGCAGTCTACTTGCAAGGGAGCCATGAGGATTTTTTACACTCTGTATATTGGTAAAATGGAATGGTAAATGACCCTGTACTTGTTAGCCGCCGTTTCTAGTCTTTCGACCACTCAAAGCGCTTTTACACTACGGTTGCCACATTCCCACCCTTTCACCACACCATTCACTTCAGGTGATGGCAAAGTGCCATCGAACAGAAGAACTAACTCATACATGACACATTCACACACCGATGCTATGCATTCGGGAGCACATTGTTTGGGTTCCAGTATCTTGCTCAGGATACTTCGACACGTGGCAGGAGGAGCCGGGGATCGAAACCAACAACCTTCTGATTGGGGGACGACCCGCTCTGCCTCTGAGCCACAGCCAAATATTGCTTTATTGTGTTTTAAACCTTGGTGCCAGTGTGTGATGATTACATGCAGTACACTGTAAATACACTATAGTATTACAACCTTACTTTTGTTGGCAATAATGTCAACAAAGGGTGTCAACAAAACTAAGATTGTATCTAGTTATTTTTTTGGGGGGTAACTGTCATATTATTACTACTTAAAGATACAGTGAAGTCATGCTGTCACACTCCTTCTACCTGTGTTGCTATTGCAGCCTCTCTAGTTTGTTTACATAGCAGCTCTGCTACGTGTGCATCTGAGAAGAGCAACTGAAAATGCTGTTTTTATCATCTATGTCAGTGAATTATTAATTAATGCTGACCAAACCAAAGTTTATTTATTTTGTTTCTGCCCACTTTGAATGAAGTATTGATGTTGTGATGATATGCTAGGTAAAATGTTATGTCTACGGACATAACATAGACACCTTACTGGTGCCGAGCGATAGCAATATTACAGCTATTTCTGGTTAGGGCCATTGCAGCACTTTATCACAAATATTTTTGCATTTAACTTGTGAACTGAGGGATTATTTTAACCAAACCAGAGTTGGTAATTGTAATTAGAAAAGAGGGTGGAAAGACTAAAAAAGAGTTTTGTTTATGTTCTATAGTTTTGGTCTGGGATGCTGGTGGTCTACTCGAGTGGCAAGTGAATTTTGTATATATAACTTCAAACATCATTGTCTGTATTTATCTGAATCTTTATTTACATATAAGTTTGACACATGGTGTGCACGTCTGTATGACTTGTGAGCGATGACAGCCATTACTTAGAAACAGTGGCTGCTAAAATGCATTAATGACTGTCAGGACATTTCCCAAAATCACTGTATGGTTAAAGGTGAAGCACTGTCACAATGCTGAAAAGTGTCAACCTAACAAGTTTAAAAAGCTGAACCCATTTCAAAATGTCACCAGATGTAGTATGTAAAAAGTCAACATGTACGGTGTAATATCAGGTTGATGCACTGTCCTGGGTTCTAAAGTTTAAGTGAACACATACTTCCGGAAAAAGTTTGCTTTCTTCTTTATGAACCAATGAGCTTCAGTTTACCATTTAATTGCAGTTTGCAATAAGTTTGATTGCAAGTAAATGTTTACAAATAACTCCATTGGCTTCCACTTGAAGATGTTCCAGCAGTAGCGTTCCTTGGGGGCTCATGTGGTGAAAAATTACAAATCCCAGGCACTCTGGGAAGTTTCAGAACTAATAAGCTTTTTCATTTAAAATAAAGCATCCTATTAATCTCACTGGTGAGGCCCCCGACTGCTCCAATGAACATAATATATAGCATGTGCAAATGAGCCTCAGTACATAAAAAGCAACAACAGAGTATAGGAGCAGTCGCCTACGTTTTTCGGCATGCTGTTTGAATAAATACAGCTGATGATGAATAATAATGCAATTTCACTGTAGATGTTAATTTGATAATAACTGTGTAAAAGGTGTGTGTATCTATATTTAAAGTTATGATCTCCTGGAAAGTAAATGACTCCAAAACATTACCATGAAATTGAAAGTGTGAGTGTGTATATGTGCATGACTGTATGTGTTTGACTTCCCTACTCTGTTTGTGGCACTCAACCCCAAGCTGATTGGTTCTTACTGAAGACGTAAATCTTTAAAAACATCTCACAAATAAATAGTTTTATTTATTTTAATTATTTACAGCTGCTCACTGTAGTTTTTAACAAACATTGCTCAAACAGAAGAAAATAGTGTAATAATTTGTTGGGGACTTTTTTCAGCAGCGGATGAATCCGCTTTTGGTGTTACAGTGTGGCACTTGTCACAAAAAATTCACTCAGTGCAAACATGTGGATTAATTGATGTGTGTGTTTAAGCACTTCTACTGAGGCCGCCATGTTGAACCGCCATGTTTCTATAGTAGCCCAGAACAGACAATGACAGACAGTGTTTTCCCTTATGCTTGGAATTGAACAGTATTTAGTTGGTTGCAATCTGCACCTTCACCCAAGATGCCACTAAATCCTACACACTGGTCCTTTGAACCAATAATGATTCGTCAATGTACTAACTAATGTTTCAATTGTGCATTCACAGGCCAGTCTACTGT
This sequence comes from Morone saxatilis, assembly GCF_004916995.1. Lineage (NCBI taxonomy): Eukaryota > Metazoa > Chordata > Actinopteri > Moronidae > Morone > Morone saxatilis. The sequence continues at coordinate 19,486,142 of NW_023339652.1, forward strand.
AGATGGCGGTTCATCACTTCGATCACTACTGTGCAGGGGCTCTTTCCAGGATATATTGGTTTCATTTTTGTACAGTGGGAGTAGGTGGAGTCAATATTTATATGACGATGGTCTGAATGCATCCTGTGTAAACACATACATTCTTAGATAACAAACAGTTACAATCTCTACCTACACTTATTCCATAATAAATATGAATCAACCAATAGGTGAATTGGAGAGTCTAAACTGGTGATGGTCCAGGCTGGCAGGGATATTATTCTTTTTGTGCTGGAGAACCAGTTTTCCACAGACTTTCCAACAATCACCAACTTTGGTTTGGTTTAAAGTAACACTGAATTCTCTGAGTTAGTTGCAAAAATATTCAAAAACAGCTATAACATCACTATCATTTGCCACCAGACTTCATAGACAAAAAATGGTAATTTTACCTCACACATAATTGTAACATCATAACTTTCAAAACATTAAAATTCAAAGTGGACAGAAACAAAAGTCTATCTATGGGTTTGTCCCATGATAGTGTAAGATGAGATTTATTTTGTGAATTACTTTACTATGTTTATGTTTTATATTGAATTTGCATAAATTAATTAATGGTAACTACATATATAAGCACATTTGTAATCTGTTTTGCAATGTAGATGAGGAACTGCATAAGGTGAATGTTACCTGGAATGTTGTTGATGAAGTTGTCCCCGTGCTTTTGTTTTACCCACGACCCAAAGGTAGTTTAAATACAGTAACTATCAAGTTTATAGGTAACACTAAGAATACCCAGTCTTACAATAGAATGAGTATTTCTGAGGATAATATCAACCTAAAATATGCTGAAAAATAAGTGAGTTTTTTGCTTTCAACATATTTTGACTTCTTCTCTTGATCAAATAAAAAGCCAAGAACTGGAACCAGGGATCGATAGGAACAAGAAACAGCCATCAGGCAGTCAGTGTCAGATTATAGGAAAATGGAGTGGTACCAGCCCTACAGTGTCACGACTGAACTATGGAC
>NW_023339652.1:19487252-19488576 GCF_004916995.1 Morone saxatilis
ACAAAGTTTCCTGGACATGACATACAGTTTATCTGAATAAAATAAAAATTTAACTGATTATTATACTGATTGATAGCCAACGGCTTATTTTATTAATTTCATTATTCATTTGTTAAACGTGTTTGAAAACTGGCTTTTACTTAAGATTTCAGAAAAAGAAAATACTGCATGCAATGACTTCAGTCTTTTGAAGAGGTCACCCTCAGCTCCTGTTTTCATCCAACTAAGTATCCTTTCTATTTCATTACATTAGTATTTCTAAATTTAAAGAAGTCTTTTTCTGTTATATGTTTATATGGATTCATTTAACACACCAAGCATAGAATGATACAAACAGTACCTACAACACACAACAAAGGAATGTTTCTCACTGTCAGTTCTCTATTATATATAGCAGATCCTGGCTGTGGAACTGTTCCAGCACCACAGCAGATCAGTCTACATTACTCTGCAACTTCAAATAGGATCTTTGAGCCTCTCAGAGAGTGACGAAACAAACAGCTTGTACTGGCCATGCTGTGATACTCACTCTGCATTTAGTTTTCACTCTCACACATAGATTCTAGGTTGTAAACATTAGTTCTACAAGGTTTTAAATATTTAGAATTTTAGACCTTAAAATGTATTGGATTAATGAAGTTAACATGAATTGTATTTACTACTACTTGAATTACTTGTGTTGCATTTTTCAGTCTCACTTCTAAATGTGTTTTTGGGGAAAAATCTGTAAAATTTGTAACTACAGAATGAAACCAATATGGAACCAATACAGATTTACATTCATACTTTTTTTTAGCAAGCATGGATGCAAAACAGGTCTTAAATTGCATTCATAATAATCTCAAAACCACATTTTAGAACATATTTACAACCAGAAGAGCTTTGGGTGTTTATAGCACTGAGACAGAGACTCTGCTCTGCCTGAATGTTAGCTTAGAGTTAAACTTTGACCTGCAAATTCCAACCTCTGATCACCAGTGAGGTGTCTTGACAGTGTCGGCCTTTCAAGGGATGGAGAGCTGGAGAGTCAAAGCCTTATTTGAAAAACGCACATAACTGGTTACTAGCATGACCAGCATATGTTACGTCTCAGTGCTGGTGTGCAGGTGGGCAACTGAGGTAGATGTTGGTGAAGGTAGCCTGTTCACCAGGGTTGGTGATGGTAGTATGATGACAACTACACCAATCAGCCATAACATTGTGAGCACTGAGTGGTGAAGTGAATAACACTGGTTATCTGGATATCATGGCTCCTGTCAGTGGGTGGGATATATCAGGCAGCAGTGAACATTTTGTCCTCTAAGTTGATGTGTTAGAAGCAGGA
>NW_023339652.1:19488602-19491805 GCF_004916995.1 Morone saxatilis
TGACAAGGGCCACATTGTGATGGCTAGACGACTGGGTCAGAGCATCTTTAAAACTGCAGCTCTTGCGGGGTGTTCCGGTCTGCAGTGGCCAGTACCTATCAAAAGTGCTCCAAGGAAGGAAAAGCAGTGAAAAGTGTGCAAAAAGTGAAGGGTCTGAATACTTTGTGAAGCCACTGTGAACCGTGTTAATTTGGCAACAAAAAAGGCTCCTCCTGTAGATGAATGAAATATGTAGCAAAGTCAGTCATTGACCTGGTAAGTGTCTTGCAATTCAGGTTTTTCTTCTTGGTCTGACTGCCTTGAAAGATTTGACCAGTTTTTCTGTTATCATCATGTAAAGTTTAGATTTTTTTTTAGGAGTGATACTACTTTTTGGTAAGATTTCAGCTCAAGCACCAATCCAGCTACCTCCCTTCTACACAAAACCACCGTTAATTCTTGCATTTGTGGTGCGGTGTAGGTTTATAAATGACAGAGAAGTGCACGAAGCATCATAACATGAAGTTTTAGTTCACCAGTTAAATAATAAGTTGCAGTCTAGTACGCACCAGCTGTCAGGTACTTAAAGTAATAAATCCAGTTCAACAAAATTTTTTGGTCAAATCTTTCCTCACACTTGTTTTTTTTTGTGAGCAACAGAAGGATTTGAGACTCATGATTTTGAGTGTATTAAGGAGCTGGACTCCTTATCCCTCACTGAGAGCATCTCTTTAAACACGTTTCTTTAAAGAAGGCTAAGGAACCGGACATCATTTCACATTTTCTTTTAAAAACTTGTGCAACTAACACCAGCATGGAGCTCCAGTCTGAGACATTCTAAAGGTTCCTGCTCTTCTTTGGAAAAGCTCTGTAATTATTCCTGTTCCTAAGAAAGCACATCCAACTGAAACCAATGATTTTAAACCTCTTACATCAGTTGTCATGAAATGCCTTGAGCAGTGTGTGGTGTCTATGTTGAAAATGGATGTGAACAAGAAATTAGACCCATTACAGTTATTTTACAGACAGTGACAAAGTAATGATGATGCTATTACTGCCAAGCACTAAAACATCTTGAGGACAGCAGAGCTTATGCTGCTTTTTATTGATGTTAGCTCTGCTTTTAACACTTGGCAGCCATACCTTTTGATTCAGAAACTCAGAGCCTGACTACAGCTGGTATTAACATGCATCATATCTTTTGTAATGTAAAGTGAAAGACCTCCAACTTAACTGACATCCTGTAAGTACACAGAAACACACTGTCTATTAGTTCACTGCAATGCAGACTGTGTGTTTGGGCTCTTTTACCTGCCAAGATAAGCAGCAGATGTTTATAAACACACTGTTCTGTCGGTGAAAGTGATTTGACCACTGATATCCGTAATATCACAAGAGAAATTTTATAAACTTTGTGAAACGGTATCTACAACAGATATTTACTTATTTGGGCCTTCTTGTAAATTTAGAAAACAAGTTATTTCCCAGCGTGTTACAATCTCCTTTACTGCCGTCCACTGAGAGTGAGTCTTGGGCTGACAGCCTTACAGCAGCTTGGTGACAGTTTGTGGTCGGAGCAGAACGCACACTCTGGCATTAATGCCAATAGAGAAGGACTAGAGCTAGAACTAGAGAAGAAATTGCAGATGTGAAAGCTGGCTGTTGAAAAACTGATGCTATAATAAGTTGCAGACTTTAAATTGTTACTATTTAAGGGACTGAAATGTTGAATGTACCTCATATTTTGTTACCAAGATAATTAGGAATCAGCTTGGGACAATGTCACAGTAAATGTCATAGCAATTATAAACATTTCTTAAGACATTTTGCTCTTGACTAAACAGACGGATGGACAGTATCTATACAGTATAGAATCAGAATCAGAATTTTGTTTATTGCCAAGTAGGTTTTTACGCCTACGAGGAATGTGACCTGGTGCAGTTAAATATACAATTATATAATTATTCAAATCACACAAAAATTCAAATCACACAAAATATTGCCTCCATATAGTGAACGTAATCTTACATTATGCTCGACAGGGGCATGTAATCGCTGCTGACATGGCTGTAATCTTTGTGGATTTCACATGCACATTTTTTAATGCCGTCTATTTGACAGCATATTTGGCACATTTTAGTATGAAGGTCTTATTTATCACAATACAACAATTGATGTGACATTGATTCCATGAAAAAATTTCAGCAACCATGATGGAATGAATTAACATTATGAATGGAAATAAGCTTTACCAATCTGGCTTTTTCCCCAAATGGAGGCCTCAGATTGCTTTATCTCATATTCTCTGCCATTTCCTGTTGAGGAAGCACCAAACAGATTATTCCCTTCACTGGATGTTTCTCTGGCAAAGCATGAATGAACAGAGCATGCAGACTTTTGGTACATCTCACAACACAGGCCTCAGCTTTTTCTTTATGGATTCAGTGCATTTATATTCAGCATTGATTAACAACACAGCAGCCTTTTATGTTTAATTCTCTGCTTAATTATGCCAGAAATGCTTTTGATGGCTTATATCTAATAGCCATGTCAAAATAATCCATTTAATTTAAAATGAAACAATAATAAACCTATAACACAGAGAGAATCACTGGAGTGATGTGATGTTTGTGTTTTGAGTTAAAGTGTCTAATAGGACAGATGTCATCCATTAATTAGGTAATTAATTTTGTTTCAGATTCCATAAAGATAAAAAACAACAAGAAAAGGGTGTAAATGTAGGTAGGCTACAGATATATATGAGAGTTTTCCTCATAACAGTAACTGAAAATTCTGATTGTTTTTACTCCACTGGCTCACACTGACTATTACATTCTGTATTGCCCATAATAATTATTTTTGTTTTATTATTATTTTCTGTCTGGAAAAGTCAGGTGATATCTTAATATCTATCTCCATGATATTCTAGGAGTCATAAAGTCCACTCCCTCCATGTTAGCAAATGGGACATGGGCCAAATAACAAAAAAAATCAACAAAATTTTTCCCAAAGATTGTTTTTGTCATTTTAGGTTGTTCTTATCATGGTGATGCATATTCAAGTGTTCTTACTTACTCCTTATAACATTATTTACAGAGACCCAACAGTTCCCACAACGAGCAAGCACTTGGCGACGGTGGCAAGGAAAAAACTTAATTTTAAGAGGGAGAAACTTCGAAAAGATCATGGCTTTAGGTGGTTGGCCATCTGCCTCAACCAGTTGG
>NW_023339652.1:19491833-19495670 GCF_004916995.1 Morone saxatilis
ACGAGTTCAGGAACTTTAACAAATTAAAATCAGATATATATTTAGTTGGTTTTCTGCTCATAGATCTCCATCCATCAACTAACTTCAATTAATTTCTACATCGGCCATCAACCTGTCTGTTAGACCCCATCCCAACTAGGCTGCTTAAAGGGAAGTCTTACCCTAATGGCACTTCTTACTTGGATATGATCAATCTTTCTGTTACTGTCAGGATAGACCATGCAGTCCTTTAAAGAAGCATGAATTAAGACCCCTTCTAAAAATGCACTCTTGGACCCCGGGTTTATACAACTATAGACCGATTCTAACCCCCTTTCTCTCTAAGATTCTAGAGAAAGGAGTCGCCAACTGTGTACTTGTCTACATTACGATACATAGGAATAGCTGTATTTGAAGATTTTAAGGTCAGGATTTAGATTTGCGAGGCGTGTTACAGTCAGCCAGCCAATCAGAGGTGTGTATGAAGATCGATAGCAGAAAAACCATCTAAATATATATCTGATTTTACATTTGTTAAAGTTCCTGAACTTGGAGAGACAGCGATACCTGTTGAGGGCATTTGGTTATTAATTTAGGCTCTAATGTTAACATACCAACCCCAACCCTAACCACTTACTTTCCTCTTGCCTAACCCTAACCAGTTTTAACCCCAATTAATTTCTTCATAATACAAAAATTATTAAGATTACATTGAAATTCATATTAGATAATGTAGGGAGATTATAATAAATAACATTAATGTAGAGCACAAGATAAAAAGGGATAAAACAGGAATAAATATCAGGGAATCAGGTTTTAATTATAATTTATTACAGTTATTTAGAATTAAAAAGAAAAAACATCACTTCGTACGAACACCACAAATTCGAAGATTTCAGAGGGATTAAAAGGAAAAACACCACTTCATACGAAGATTCAGTGGGGAGGGCTACAAAAGGAGAGTGACAACGCCCCTCTTTCTCATTCTGGCTCAGACTCTCGGAGAGTAAACAACTACATGAATCAGCTGTAAGCCATTTTTCCTTTACTTTTCATCGTGCCCTTCGCTTGAAGAAGACCTTTTCAGGTTGAAACGTCGCGATCCGGGCACCCTTTTGATTTAGATAGATAGATAGATATATTTATTGATCCCAAGCTGGGAAATTACAGATTTTCAATTAGGCTAAACGCAATCTCACGCATATTACTCAACAGGTCATTGATCATGTAGAGGCACTCATCACAGCCAGGTGCGACAGGAACAACCAGCCCCGAGTTGATGCTACAACTGAGATTCAGAGGCCGCACCAGACCACAGCCACGGTGGCTACAATGACTGAGGAGACCAGCCAGAGGGCAAAGCAGGTTTCCCAGTCAGCACAAGGGGGTCCCTCCCGAGAGGAGGATTTACCAACTCCACGGGTGGACCCACCCCAGGATGAAGATTTACTGCTCCCATTTGGGGAACCCCTGGAGCAGAGACAGAATAGGAGATGCACTGGAGTAGTCTTTACAGAGGAGCTGCTTCTGGATTTTGCGGAAGAGAGAGAGACAAGCTCTCTGGCCCGAAATAGACAGGACGATGTGGTGGAAGTGTTCACCTTGCAGGAGTTTGAGGATTTGTTCGGCTCCGCACCACCTAGAAGAACTGTCCTGACCTGTTCCGTGGATAAAAATATAGGAACAGAAAGGGTGACGGTCCAAGCTCAGGTCCATGTCCGGGATGGACAGGATCATGCAGTGGAAGAGCTCGCTGGTAAGGAGCCCGAGGATTTGTCCGGCCCTGCACCTAGAACGGTCCAGACCGGTTTCGAGGACAGAGATGTGGGAACAGAAGAGGGGACAGTCCAAGCCCAGGTCCTTCTTGAAACAACGGAGGCAGATGACACCGCCTCGGAATCGTCAGACGGAGCATCCACCCCAATACAACAGCGTCAACACGTAACAAGACATGTCAACTCTCAACGCAAGATGATCGATTAGGGTCTTAGTGCTAGACGCAAATGGTTGATAGTAGGGGATACCAACCTATCTAGGATACTCGCCTATGACATTCCGGATCTACAAATAGACTGTTATCCGGGTGCCGATTTCCGGCATGCAGAGGCCTTAATGAAAAGGGCAACGAGTAGGGTGACAGTAGAAAAGGTCGTATTGTCCTTTGGGCTGAACCACAGAAACCAGAAGGCTAAAGAAACCTCAGTCAAGCAGTTGCAAGGGGCAGTTAGAGCTGCTAAGAAAAAGTTTCCCTACACTGAAGTCTGGGTTCCCCAGATAAACTTTTCTTCTTCTCTGGCTAGAGATGAACAACGGATATTGATGACACTGAATGGTCACATTGAGAGGAATATGCCTTCTCTCTCTGCACTAAATAAGAGGGACTTCCACACAGAAAAGGACAATGTCCATTGGACTAAACAGACAGGAAAAGCTATGCTTGAACATTGGGCAACCCTGTTAAACTTGACCGCCCTCTAAGTCTTATACATGAGGGGGTTGAGGAATGACAGTCCTTTTCTGCAAAGAACGTGGTGGTTCTAGCTAAGAACTTTCATCTATCTAAACCACAGTTTGATCTTTTGAATAAGGGATTGACATTTGTACCGTCTTTGAATATAGGCAGGAACCAAAAAATTCAGCTAGAATTAGATTTACAAAAGTATCATAGGAAAATCCAATTGGCCTGGTATTTCAGAGATTCAAACAAAAAAGAAATACCCCCTTTCACGGAGAATTCAAATTGGACACCTCCACGGGATAAACTTCCAGCTGAGATTATTAATTTAATAGAGGAAGATAGACACCTCTTCAATAAATATTATAGATCAATTAAAGAAAATTACAATTTGACACTAGAAAAAGTTAGAGCACTTAGGGAATTAAAAAATGCTAAGCATATTGTCATTAAGCCAGCAGATAAGGGGGCAACCGTTGTCATATTAAGTAGGGAACAATATAATTTGGAAGTAGAACGACAATTGAGTGATACAGTTTATTACAAAAAATTTGACAAATCCATTTTTCTGGACACTATTCCTTTAGTTGATAATATTTTAAATACATTAAAAAAGAAGAAATGTATTAATGAAAAGCAGAGGAAATACTTAAAAGGGAATCCACAACCCAGGGAAAGACGATTTTATGTACTCCCTAAAATACACAAGGACCCAAAAAGTTGGACGATTCCTTTTCAGGTTCCCCCTGGACGTCCCATAGTCTCCGACTGTAGTAGTGAGACTTATCACACAGCGGAATACCTAGATTATTATTTGAATCCATTATCCAACAGACATCCTGCCTATCTAAAAGACACGTATCATTTTATTCAGATAGTTTACGGATCCTGTACAATTCCTATTTTTTTTCCATGGATGTCGCAAGCTTATACACGAATATAGATATTCCAAGTGGCATAAATGCAGTGAAAAAATGTTTTGGCAGGTATCCAGATCCCAAACGGCCAGATGCAGAATTATTGCAACTATTAGAAATTAATTTAACAAGAAATGATTTTGTTTTCAATGAACAATTTTATCTCCAAATTAAGGGTACGGCCATGGGGAAAAGATTTGCCCCGGCGTACGCCAATATTTTTCATGGCCAATTGGGGAAGGAGGGAGGTTTTTTAGGTAAATGCCTAATAAGAAACCGTTTCCATTATTTACGTTGATCCTTGACCGACATCTGGGTATTTGGACGGGTTCCAAAGTGGATTTTCAAGAATTTTTAGATATGTTAACATTTCATTGATCCCTAATTCAACTCAAGGCGAGATGAGAACAATAAATTGATTTCTTGGGATACCCACGGTAAAATAAAGACCCGGATTTCCAAGATCTACTCCCCCTCCCCCTCCCC
>NW_023339652.1:19495770-19499012 GCF_004916995.1 Morone saxatilis
GTCTTTGGAAATCATAACCAACCGAGTTTGTGTTCTTTTTGTGGGTTTAACACAACACTCAGTCTTGCTATCACAACCTCTCTGTGGTTTGTTTACATAGCCAGTCTGGTGGTGTGTATCGACTGAAACTGCTGTTCTTCTCATCTACATCAGTGAATTAAGGATTTATTTTGACCAAAAGAGTGGAAGAGTGGAAAAACTAACGGTTAGTTTTATTTTGTTTACAATGAGTTACGATGTTACTATGATATTCATGGTAAACAAATTTTTTATTTTTGTTGCGAGTATGGTGGTGAGCGATACCGATATAATAGCTTTAGCGTTTGTGACACTTGACATAACAATTTCAGCCTGTCAGTGGTAAGAACAAGCACTTTTATTGGACGTACTTAGACCGGTGGATTTGTCCCCAAGGATTAACAATAGCTTATGTTGCAGCCATTGCAGCCCATTTTACAAATATATGGAAATCTAACTCAGTGAGTTTAAGGGTTTATTTTGATTTTTGGTTTTGGTGAAATTTGTTTTGTTTGTGTTCAATTGGTTTGGTCTGAGATGCTGGTGCTCTAGTGTGACATCCAGAGGAAAGTGAATTTTGTATAACCTTTAAGCACACCTGGTGTCAGATGTAAACAAATATGTGTAGATTCACAACTAAAACTGTGTGTACGCACAAAGACAGAAATGCGCATATGCATTCTTTCTTTCTGTTCTTTTATCAGAACAACTGTCAGCATACATGGCTGTAGCTATTTATAGCACCCATACCACTAACTCATCACATGTACCTATAAAACATTATCGGGTAATATTTAAACCATTATAATTAAACAAGGAGATTACAGCTAATGTAAATAAAACAAATGATTAAATTAACTAACTCATAAATAATTCAAAATTAAGTTTATAAATGCACCTCTGAGTAACATTTTACACAATGCTGTGAAGACTGCAAAATAATTAAAACTCAGTGAAATTAGCTATTTTTACTTTGAGGTTCCATCTTTCAACTTATATCACATGTCCACCTCATCATGTAACCCGCAGTTATCTCTTGAAAAATTTGTTGGGGTCTGTACCAAACAAACATGTTTTCTTACATCTGGAGAATAAAATCTGGATATTTGGATATTGTGATGTCTATATTATTTTGATAAATTGTGCTGCCCCATTTTATGTGTGGGAAAAGACGTATGCATATCATTTTTTACATCTGGCCCCTTTTCCCTTTACTTCACCTTTGACTTGTGAGATTGTAGAACACTCAAATGTCATGATTTGAAATGCAAACATGATTTGGGGATTTTTACCCAAATGTGAGTACAGTTTTTTTTAGAAATGTCCCTAAAATACTTATATATCTTGTCAGTAATAATAACAATAATAAAAGCAGATATACAGGTTTTCTCATTTGTCAGTTTTGTGTCCTTTTTTGATGCCATTTTATCAAAACAACTTGAAATTGTAGCTTTGTTGTTTTGCATTTCCAACAGTTTAGAAATCCATTGGGGGTTAATGAACATTTGGGCTCAATATAATTCAAGTGCAGCTGGTGCAGAAGCTGAAGGAGTGTATCTCCACTACTGTCTGACAAACAGAGGGTGGTGAATGTGCTCTGAACCATTCTTTATTGAATAATGCTGCAGAGCCTTTAGCTAAGTAGTACTCACAAATGTACCTAACGCTCATTCTCCGCTAACATCACATGCTGACTGAAGCGCTTGGCTCTCTGCTTATCTCTGCCTGATGCGAAGATGTGAAAATCATTTATGTTCACTCAACCATTGAAATCAGTTTTTAGCTGGGATTTTTCATCACACTGCCAACGACAAGGCTGGATTTAATTTGATTTTGTATGTACAGTATTCATTTACCTCGATGTTATTGTAGTGAGAAAATGTATAGGTGTTAAAAGCAGTGAAGCTAAAGTTTGCTTTAAGACATAGAGAAACAACTCAATCCTTCATGTCACTCAGAATTGATTCTTTATGAACATTTGATTAGGCCTGCCTCTGTAACTTCCGTCTCTGGTATCTTGTTATGCATTATTGTAATAAACGCATAAAGTCAATAATTTGGCTTTTCCCATCATGCATTGATCTGATCTCATCCTCCCTATATGGCGTGAGTATATTTCCACACAACATAACACTGTATTTATATGTTGGAGATGTGCTGGTTCTTACAAAAATCTCTCACTGGTTGTTAATCTGCTGAGAAAGGAAAAAACAATTTTGTTTGTAGTGGTAAGCAAGGTAAGCAAATACCTTATTGGTTACACACATTGTATTTCCTGTGGCCGCTTCAAAATAAGTCACCCCATGAAGCAGCAGCAGTATAAAAATCTCCAATTTTACAAACAGTAACTTTGGGGTACATTGGAATGGCCAGTGTCCACCAGTGACACAAACTACAATATAGTGAGGCAAGTTGTAAAATTTCTTCTTAAGTCCCACCTTGTTTTGCTCTGTGCTCCAGTAACAGTTGAGCAAGCCTCAGTCAACTTTCTCATTTTCTTAACAGTCCCTCCAGGAAGTAGCGATCACAATGATTAACACAAATTCAACCAATCCCTGTGCCCCCACAGCAGCATCTTCATTATTTAAATCTCCAGACACATCAGCGGGATCGGTCTGGATCTATGTGTTCCTCTAAAAGTCCAAAAGTCACACACACAGTCAGATTTATGCAGACAAACTGCTTAGAGGAAAACAGCCACCCTCCTTGTAAATCCTGAACTTTATCAGAGCTGTCTGAAAAAGTTATTTCACTACTGTTGGAGATGGTATCATGACGGGTCATTATATATGGGTTTTGTCAGACAGCTGCTGTCCCCTCTTCACGGTACTGAGTACTGGTAGCGAATCTTTTAGTGCAGTGGTTCCCAACCTGGGGGTCGTCAAAGCTTCATGAGCAGTCGCAAGGCCTTGTTGATTTTAAAGCATGCCAGAAAACTTAAACAATCTACACAGTAGGCATATATTTCAGCATTCGGTTCACTTCACTCATATTTAGATTACATTAGATTAGATTTAACTTTATTGTCAATGCACAAAGTACAAGTACTAGACAACGAAATGCAGTTAAGCAATTGCAAAGCGGTAAAGTGCAGGGATACATTTAAAAAAATAACATTATAGATATATATGAATATACTAGCAGGATATATACAGTATGAACAGCATTAACAGAATGAACGGAGTGAAGTAAATACAAGAAGATATACACTACCAGTCAAAAGT
>NW_023339652.1:19499037-19504255 GCF_004916995.1 Morone saxatilis
TTTTCTTTATTCTACTTTTGTGCAATACCCTCTGTTGTCCCAGGATGAAACAAGGGATTAGATTTTATATTTAAAAGAAGTTTTCTATAAATAGTTTCTAGATCAGCAACAGGTAACGATTCAGAGAACATTCACATATATAAACTCAATTTCGGACTGAAACAAATGTCAGTGTACGGACGGCTCGGAAGGGCAAAGGGAAGCAAACATAAACCAGATGGTTTTGGTAATTTAAAGTTATTTATAAACACAGAGTTTAACAAAAGAAATAATCAACCAACAGAAACGGGCAAGTGGGTGCTGCGTAAACAAATTGAAAACAGTATAACAAAAGGCAGATCTCTAAAAAATGAGATTATTGACTAAATGAAACAAACAAAAAAACCCTCTGGATATCTTCAAACAAACACCAAGATCGCAGCACCCTAAAACCTAGTGAAACTAACATAAAAATAATCTACAGTGTGCCAACAGAGTCAGTTTAAAACCTAAAACCCTGGCCCAGTTCCTGTAGAAGATTCAAGACAGATCACAGTTTTAGACGACCACAGATACTTCAAGTGGGGAGAAACAAACACGCTAAGTCAGTCTACTAGTTAGCTGTAAGCTACACAAGGCAACTTAATCACAGGAGTGGGCAACGAGACAAGCTGATCAGCAGGCCTGAGCCTATTTTGAAGGGGTGTCTTGCTGGCAGCTTCTGGATGGAGGGAAGTGAAGTGGTTGCCACTTCCAATCGGCAACCAGCAGAAGTAGGCGGCTGGCAGTGGACAGACTAGGTTCTTCAGCCAAGGATCCACACAGCCTGATTAGCAGTATAACTACAAAACAGGGAACGTTTATAACAAACGGTGGTGGCCGTAACAGTCAGGAAAGGAAATAATATTACTCATCAAAAGCTTCCCCTTGTAGTTTCATTGTTATACCAGAGATTATAGTATAGCATATAAGTATCCACAGATACAAACATATATCTGTACATACATTTACAGTGATATACACAATTGAGGATTGCTGTCTCTCTCTAGCTCTAAATACAAATGTTTTCATCACGTGAGATGTATTCCTCATTATTAGATTACCACACACTGTGGTTTTAACAACAACTGCGGACAAAGCAGCTGGAAATATCACTTTTTTTACTTTTTCTAATTTGAAAAACTCTACCTGAGTTGTCGTCAACGTTAGTAAACTGCACCGCGGCCTCTCTACTGCGCTGTGCCTTGTATATGACATTAGGATTATACTGATTAATGGTCATTACGCTGTTTTATTGTCCCCAGCATATGATGCTCTTATACATAGCGGCACATGAATTTTGGAATGAAACCGGATCAGTTTTGTGGGGCATTTGGGTTATTGTCCTCACTGTGCCCGATCCACAGGGCGCACACACTCAAGTTACTTGTAATTCACCTTCAAAAAAGCGTTTGCGAGCATTTTTTGATTTAATGACGAAATAATTAGCTTTGTCAGATGAACATGAAGCATATTGTGAATACTTTCTACATCATCACACAGAGACTAACATTAGTGGAGTGGAGCAGCAAACTCCAGCCGAAACAAACGAGACCAGCTGATCAGCACACTAGGTATGGGCTAGTACACTATTACGTGTATCTGTTCAACCAGGACCAGGACTAAGTGTGGAGCGCTACCTTCAGTTTACAAGCTCACCTGTCCTCTACTCCATCCACTTGCCTGCTATGACTACCACACTACACATCCTCTTAGCTACCTGTCACTTGACCTTTCCTTTAACCTCTCTCCACATGACATCCTAGACTGCAGTTATATGAAGACTGCCTTTTGGACATATCAATTAGAACTTCTAATTGAATTTATTAAATCATAGTATTGGTACATAGATTACTATTGGATCTGTACCATAATGCCAATGTTGGATTTTAAACCCCTCGTGTATTGAATTTTCCTTAACTTTTACTACTTTCTATTTCACACATGGCTGTCTACAAGTGGCCGGAGATTCTGAGTTCATGAAGATATAAGGCTTATAAAACAAGACAAAAATAGGTGCAGTGGACCTCTAGAGTATTTGCAGACTGACTCCTTTGTCTTCAGTCTTGTGCAGCTCAGATTCCACGGAAATGGAAATGCAAATAGGGTCAAAAGAGGACACTGGGACAGTGCAGGAAAGGTTGAGCGAGATAAAAGAGAAAAGTGGAAATTCTTCTTCCCTTTCATATCTCTAGGGGCTCAGGATGTCAGGTCATTAGCTGTGAGATTATGAGATGGAGTTAATAGGGGGAAGTGACACAGAATAACAACAGTCTTACCTCGCATTAGAAGCTGACTGGTTTGATCTTCTCACAGAACAGTTAGCTGCAATGAGAAGGAGTGGATTTTGAAACTGTTTGAGTATACCCAAAATTCCTTAGCGGTCAATCACATGACAGCTCGGCCAGTTGTTTCATGCATGCTGACTGGCAGATCCATGGAGATGATAACTTGTTCGCTAATGTGTGAAAAGGCTTGCTTCTTCATATGACTGAATGCTGAATGCCAGCTGACATCAATGTGCAGGTAAAGGTTGATGAAGTTCAAAGGGCAACCCCTAAAGGCCTTTGTTTTCTAATTTAAATGAATCTTAAATAATCTACTTAAATTAATTTAATATTCAGTATAAATGTCATATCAGTAACCTTTTCCCATTTTGACATGTAATAGCAGGGTAAACACAGTCGTTACCCATGATACTAATTAAGATTCCATTCCATTCGGGTCAAAGAGAGTCAAATGTAGTGGAACCTTAATTAGTGTCCTGGGTAACACCTGTTTTTTTCCCTTACTATTTCGTCA
Organism: Morone saxatilis; assembly: GCF_004916995.1. Classification (NCBI taxonomy): domain Eukaryota; kingdom Metazoa; phylum Chordata; class Actinopteri; family Moronidae; genus Morone; species Morone saxatilis. The sequence goes on from NW_023339652.1 coordinate 19,501,858, forward strand.
AGAAAACTTTCTATATAATTGCTTAAAGACTTTGGATGGAACCTGTTTTTCATACAGCATATGCTGAGGGGTCATTGTTATGACTCTCATTGGGATGTCTATGATGGTGACCTTTCTCACCCCTATCCATCATATAGGGGAGCTTAGTCAGTGGCCCTATACGTGTCACGCTCTCCTGATCGTGACCCTGGCTGGTGTGTGTATGAGTGGTTTTTGTTTATTTTTTGTCCTTTTGGGTGGTTCCTGTGTGCTTGGTGGGTTTTGCTTTGTGTCTGTTCTTTCATGTCGCCTGGAGTTGGTGGGTGTGGTCTCTGGCTCGTTATGCTGTGGCATACCTGATCTCTCACCCATCAAGCACCTGATCTGCATTTCCCTCATCACGCACTCTACTTACACCTGGCCAGCTCTCCAGTCCTCGCCGGATTGTTGTGTAACCTGTGTACGCTTCACACCAGCCTCAGAGATCAGTCTAGGTAAGTTCTGTATTCCTGTTTGCCGCTGACGACCTTGTCTTTTTTCCCCCAGGATATTCACCCTGTTCCCCTGGATTTCCTGTCTTCCCTACCTGTCTGCACGCCCGTCTGGATTTTCCTCCACCTTGCCTCTCCTGCCAGCCTTCCCAACTTCTCCCTCCCCGACAGAACCTGGACCCAGCCCTGATCCCCCTCAGCTCATTTCATCCCTGTCAGTAATTGTCTAATAAACCTCTAAAACTTTCGCCATCGGCTCCAGTCAGCTTTTGGGTCCTGTTTTTGAATCCTGACAATACGCTACTAACTAGGATGCTTTAGGTACCCCTGGAGTAATTTTTTGGACATGTCTGTCGGGTGTAATGTTTTGGAGGAGGTTGTGGTGGATGGATGGGTCAAACAAACATAGGATTTTAACCCAGGAGACCACTGATTGAGGTCTACTTTTTTTTTTTTAACTAGTATACATTATGTTACATATTGCCTAAACCAGAGACTGGACTCAAGACTTTTGTCTATTGTCTCAAAACTTAAACTACTTAAACTAAATATTCTAATGAGTCCAACAATATATACACACTTCAGAAAACTGGTATTGCTTTAATTGAAAATCCATCTAGAACAGGCATTGACATTGGCATGTGACATTGATTAGCTGCCTGGTAAGCTGTGGTCAATCAATGTCACTTGGCTGCCAAAAATTATGTCATTGGCAAAGGCAAAAGCATTCGTTTTTGTTCGTCTCTGTCTTGACTCTCTTTCTTACTTGGACTTGACTAGTCCTGGTCTTGGAAGTGGTAAGTTCCAGGTCTAATTCTGGCAGTGGGGCTTCGGTTGCATCTCATCCCCTCTCTCACCCCTCATTTTCAGACTGGAGTAAAGCTGAAAACAGACTTGTTTTTGAACTGTAAACTAAATGCAGCATTGCCCTGGATTCAGAAGTCTTTTGGTTATTATTGATTTCTCAGCTGAGAAGTCAATAACTCAAGCTATAACAGGTCAGAAAACTGCTCTTTAATGTTATCTTTATAATACAGGGACTGTTGATTGACGAGTCATACCTGAATTTCTCTCCTCCATGGTGATAGACCGATGAAGATCAGAGGTGTGGCTAAAGTAGACAGGATGACCCAGATGAAGGAATGTGACTGAATGTTGTTTTGGGGTGTTGATGCTGAAAAATAGGCCAGCAGCCACCACTGCTGCATGTGTGGGTGTGTGTTTACACAGGAAATAACAGGAGCGGCTGCCGGATGCATGTCACTGGGAGCCTAACATGTTTTGGAATGAGTACAAAGTGCATCAAACACTACTAGGGCACACATGGATGATTTGGGGTTATAGGTTTAATTAAAGAGAACGTTGTCCAAATATTTCTTCTTTTTGGTCATTAGTTTTAGAAAAGGGAACTTGTTTTATTAATCAGCACCTGTGATCTATAAATCTCAAATGAACTTCAAATTAAAGGCACCTGTCTTAGCGATTAGTAATGTGTGTATTGATTACTGATGCTGGCTGATCAGGCTAATTAGTTTGTAGGGCATATGCAGTAAGTGGTTGCCCTTCATCTGTCACTCACAGCTGAAAGTACAGAATGAAATGAAAAACTAATATTTTATATATAATAGACCAAAAAATTGAAATGAAATGAAGTGAAATAGCAGCTTAATCGGTCAGTACTGAAGGCTCTATATAGCTAGAAATGGAACTTTCAGGTGTTAATTAAATTAACATTTTTATTTTTATTCATTTAACTATTTAACTATATTTCCTGTATATATACATATTAAACGTTTTATATACTAAATTCACTGTTCCAAGACCACAGACGACAGCAATTGGGTGCTACGGCTGACCAGACTCCACTGACAAAATCAGTCATTTTACCTTTACCTAGCAGATAATGTAAAACACACTTCAAACTGGAC
>NW_023339652.1:19504280-19508902 GCF_004916995.1 Morone saxatilis
CTTTACCTAGCAGATAATGTAAAACACACTTCAAACTGGACAGAAAAAAAATAAAACTCCAACAAAACGTCTTTTGGGTTTAGTCTTTCACCATTGTTTCCAACTAGGGGTGGTAAAAAATCACAGACTTTAAATGTTTAAGGTTAAGGTTTAAATGTTGTTTCAAAGCCCTCTTTAAACTGCCAGGAATTAATCTGTAATGGAGTAATACCTAAACCTTGGTTTATTTTGTCCCAAAAGTTGTTAAACTCGAATGAAACACAACACTGAAATCTGTGTATGTTTTTACTGTGCAGTACTGTAAGACTCCCATAGTAATCTCAGTAAAAGAGAAAATGTCGCTTCAGTGTCTACAATAATGTTGGCACAAATGCATGTCCCAAATGAAAACAACAAACGTTTAAGAAAAACTTTACAAAAAAATCATGAAAAAGACACAATAATCCAAAACAAAACAAAACAAACAAATAACTACATTAACTAATACCTCCAGTTGTGATAGTTTACAGGTGGGACCAAAATAACCCAAATCACCCCCTCGTAGCACAGATAGAAGAGCTACAGTAGGAATCACAGCGGCTTTGATCCTCATTGAAAATCTCAGCATGTACTTAATGGACCACAGCAAACAAAGGCCAAAACCACCAGAGTAATTGGAAACCAGTAGAAGAGAAGGATGATCAATCTGGCTGACACAGCTGAGACGTGCTTTAGAAGCTGCACTGATCACAGACCTGCTCATACTGTCCAAATGATCAGTGCAGACAGGCCGAGGTTGATTAGAGAATAGACAGGTCCTAAATGGAGCTTTGTGTGTGTGAAACTGGATGAAAGGTTTATGAGGGTCCAGGAGGAGCCTTTTTTTGCCACTTTTGCCTGCAGTCTAAACGTGGTCAAAGTGGCCCAAATTAGAATTAAAAAGATCAGATTGGGAAGGGTCAGCAAGACAACTTACATGGATGGGATATGAGCCCCACTAAAACGAAAGCACTGTGAGAAACCGTGGAAGGAGAGATTTTACAAATACTTATTTACAATTTGACATTCATATTGGCATGTTTCTTGGAGACTGCGTGACTAATGTTGGTTACATATCACTACTAGCTATTAATACTCATAATATGTCTTTTAACTCAGCTGGGCTCCTGTGAGGGACTTGTATGGTCACTGCTGCACTGCGGTGTCCTACCAGCCTGCTAAAGGCAAGCATCAAAAACGAGCTGCTCCTTGGTTTTGGATTTAGGTGTAAACGGCATAATAAGACACGAGCAATAACCAAAATGTCTACAATCGATAAGAATAGAATTACCCAGGCGTATAGCTGAGCCATCTCAATTAACCTGAGGAAAAGACGTACCACAAGAAAAAGCGATTAGTTCATCACTCGGATTAATTCAAACTATTCGTCAAGTAGAATGCGACCAAGACACTAACTCGAGATAACAGTGCAATAAGAAGCCTACCGGCTGACCACCCAAACCACCCGGCAGACGCTGGGCGGAGAGTGGGCCGATCAGGCGCGGAGCATGGAATCCGCGTCATAATGCATGACAGCCAATCAGAGCGCCTCGGACTTTGCTTTGCGGAGAACAGGAGGGGGGGCCTTAAAGAGACAGAGGCCGAAAACCGGGGAGCGTTTCTGACACAGAGGCTGAAAGAGAGTCTCAGTATAGGCAATTATGATGAAAAATAATGTGTTTTTTTGACCTTAAACGATGTGCTAAACCTTATTGTGGGGTAGGCCACAGAAAATCACAACTTATGGGAATCCTGTAAAAGGGTTACCAAGTATACATTATTGTCTCCGTTTAGTAATCTAATTTAACGAGCTGTAATAGACATGTACCAATTCAGGCCCAAAACCTATACGCTGCTTCCATTCTTCGTGCTGTTAGGAGCGGAGTCTGTCTGTGCTAAATGTGTGTTTGCTTCTGCCGGGTCCTGGGTGTACACGCCCAGGCAGATGAGCACAAGGGGGTCGAAAAAGGCGGCACCGTTAAATATCTTCAGAGTCAGTTGTATATGGTTTGCTCCACCATGTGTGGTAAGCAGTGATGTGCGGTGATATTCGCGGTGACAATTCGAAGGGTACCGAAAAAAAATGAGTAAGGCGGAGATAAAGTGGCACCCTGCAGATTCCACACAGAAGCAATAAAAGCAACACTGTAGAATACCTCGTAGAATACCCACTAGGTAGCAGATCAGCTCGAATTAAGACATGATGGCATCTAGATGGATTCGATGATTGAGAAAAAAAAAGAAAAAAAACGAAACCTCCAACTTCTCCTAAGCAAACCATAAAAACGCAGTCTTTTCTACAGCCTAGGCACCAGTTTATCTCATCTTTAAGTGCAACTTGTTGCTAGATGAGATATCAAAATAAATTTTTGTATAGTGGAGATTTATTTGGTTCTTACTGTTCAGCAGCAAGAGAGAAGACTTTAAGGTTTCGACTTAACTTAAAACCTTTGACTAGTCTTCATTAGGGTGGGGAGGATGAAAATTTCCCAACAAATGGGAATTCCTGGAAATGTCAGATGCTAATGAAGCACTGCCTGACTTGTTGTGTTGGAGGCTGTTGCACTCTGCCCAGGTTTGTCGCTCTCATCCCCTCGTTCTTGACTCAAAGGACCTCTTCAGATCTCATTTCCATAGCTGTGACATTCCCTCGATGGGGAGGGTGTTTCGCGTTGTACTGCTCCCCCGCCCCCACCCCAGGTTTACACCACAGACCCCTGCAGCGCTGCATGGCTCTAACAGCATTTTAATCAAAAGTGCATTAAGAAAAAGCCGGCGCGTAGAGAGTGGTCCCTCCATTCATTTTAAGATGAAGATGATGGTGAAAGACTAGGAGCTGGTTGATTGTGTGAGTAGCGTGATCGTGACAAGGAACACTGTTGACACAGTAACAGGTCAGACTGAACAGACTGCAGTCAGGAGGAGAGGTGTACATCAAAGAATGCAAAAGACGAGAAATGTGATTAGTAAAATAAAATAAAGTAGATCAGTCTTAATAAAGTGTAGATGTCATATCCTTATTATGGTTGTGCGCATCATTTGATAATGTTATAATAAAGTGTTACTCTCTAAACTGAATTGAACTCGAAGGTAAATGTAAATGGACGCAATACAATTGCAATATGTCTTGTCAGCAGGCTAGTATGTCCGTGGGCTGAGTTAGAGTTATAGTCGTATGCTGTTGATAAATGTTAAAACACCAAACCAACCAAGAAGCAGTTCGCGCAGTCGGCAGGCATGGCGGAGAAGAGACTGAGAAAACCAGGTTTTGATTTATAGCTTCTGGAACCGACGCCTGCTCAGGGTGAGCTGCGCATTCCGTTAGAGATCTCAGCTCCGCCCCCTTGCTTCCTGAAGCAAACAAAGGTAAAACAGCCAACAAGGAGGCAGAGCACAATAGGGCCAACCCTCAAGGGCCATTAAATGACTGGTAGATGTTCCCTCATTTGCATATTTTCTGGCTCTGGCCTCGCCGGGACTGGGGGAGAGCCCTGTCACGTGCGGTGATTGTATGTGTATTGACTGTAGCCGTGCTACTCTTACCAAGTTGAAGGGTTGAGACATTTAGCTGGAACAAACATAATTTTTAGTGGATATAAATTTTACTTTTTACTTTTACTGTAATACTGTTTTTCTGCTTTTATTTTACTGTTAGTTAGAATTGTTTCATAGATTTTCCCTCATTTGGCATTATCTTCTGATGCTCGTGCCACTGTGTGTGTATTTGATTTGTGCCCCGTGCTTACTCTTAATGGGCCTCCACACACGCTTAACTTTTTTCCGTATGTATCGTGCTCTGTTCGGACGTCTTTTTTCGGACAGATCAGGCGAGGTTGGTGGCTCGAGATCGGTTTTTCGGGTGTGTCCCCCTGTGCCGGTTCGTTCAGTCGTTTCTGGCGTCTGGCTTCTTCATTTTGGTCCGATTCAACATGTAGAATCGGTCACTTGGCCGTTATGGCCTTCAATGACCTAATCTCGATTCAACATGTTTAGAATCGGGCCACTGGGCCGTTGGGGGCCTCATATGACCAATTCTTGATTTGGTTGGAGTGTTAGCCCTTGACTAGCGAATCAGTTTATATGAGTGCCGAGAAAACCTGGAAGTGACGAGTTATAACATACGGCAGTTGTCTTGTTATTATTAGCCATCGTTATTTTTCCGTTAACAGCGAGTTAATGACAATTAATCGATTCTTTGTTGTAACTACTATCAACTCATCTCTCTGATGAAAAAATGACTTGACTGACAGCGTTGCTCTGTGTTTACTAGGTCTAGTTTTTGAGTGATCTTTGTCATTTTTCCGTTTTAATTTTTTTTTTTGGGCGGACAACACAGTTATTTAGCGGCCGCTTTCTGTTCTGTTATGGGGACGTATTACCGCCTCGGGCATGCGCAGATACGTACGCTCTCAGTCGGTCGTCTTTGGTTTTTCGGCTTTTTTTTGGACCGGACCTCGAGGAGACGGGAGCCGACTGATCAGTCCGACTGCTTTTCTGCCGGACGGTCGGCCGTGGTGGTTGGCGGCAGGCCTTTTAGGCCTGCGTTCAAGACACGTACGGCCATGTGACCAAAAATCTGATTTTTTTGCGTCATATTTGACCGT
>NW_023339652.1:19508927-19512261 GCF_004916995.1 Morone saxatilis
GGTTTTGTGCAATACCCCTCAGGTTCAAATCTCAACATAAACACATCAACTTTCTTTCAATAAGTCAAAGTTCATAAGATTCTTTTCCTATTATTACATTTTCCCTGGTCCAGGAAATCCGCTGTTTCCTCAGCAGGAAGTCCATGGGCTGCTGGTTCCCAGTCACACACTGTAGCAGAAGCAGCCCCGACTGTATGAAATTAAACAGGACTGGCCATGTAATTGCTCCTACAGGGACTGCTCCGCTTCAATAACACACTTTGTGACTGGGTTTGGGGAGCGGCTGTGCTGACAGTCGTGGAAGAATAAACGGGGGGGGGGGGTCTATTCTGGTCACTGGCCTCGTAACAGGACAGCGCCCAGGGGGAACAGGCAGCCAGATGTGGCCTGTGCTGCTTATAACTACTCACACACACATACACTAGGTTTCATTCTCAACTACCAGCACTCTCCCATCAGGGACTGTAGCATGGGTAATTGATCAGACATTATAGGATGTGACAGGTAGTCCTGGGTCAATTGTAGTGAGCAGGCCTCAAGTTGTACATGAGAAGTGTTCCCTTCTACAGTGCCCCCACTGGCCATCACGTCTGTCTGTCTTTCTTTCTTTCTCACAGATAATATAAGCCTGCAAGACTTACTCCCCATAATTATAGATACAAATATTTTTTGTTGAATTGGCCCTTGTGTCTGATGAAGGACTGCATGAATAAATAAGCCTGAAAAAAGTTGTTAGCTTAGACAAGATTCAGTTAATTGGATGATAATTGTGATTCATTACAACAGGTCTCATCTTTAATAGTTTTGTCCATCATTTCTATCATTAATAACTACTCGCTAAATGAATAGGTGATATGTGGGAACACAGAGACTACCTTTACATGCACAAAATAATCCCATTTTTGCTCCTATTCTGCAAAAGACTATATTCCTATTAAGCTGTTTACATGGCAAATGAAAATGAATATTCCACTAATATTCCTTCATGTGCTGTATACATGTCCTAAGAATGCTCCTAAAACCTGAATAATATCAGCATATTCCAAAAATGTATTGGAAATTAATTGGTAAATTGTGCATTCAGAACCAGGCCTAATTAAAAATATCCAAACAAAATATGGTGTTAAATGATAGTGTATAAAATATTAGTGTACATGTAAACAGTAATCAGATACATCACTAAGAAACACAAGCAGTCTGATGATCAGACAGGTTGGAAACAAACCCTAGGTGATTGAAACTTACATCCATCGCCATTTATAGACCCACTTCCTTCCTTAACTTACACACTGTACTTTCCCTTGCTGTGCAGTGGTTGTGCAATGAACACTTCAAATAAAGTGGTTTAGATCAGTGTTTCCCAACTGTGGGGACCTCCAAGTACTGAAATACTGAATATTACTATCTCTTCATGTTTTGAAAATCTCTAAAATGAAACAGAGAGAAGGATAAAATTCACCAATTTACTTAGGTGTCATTGCTTAATTTTACTTTTTTGTAAATTGTAGCTTCTTTCTTCAATTCTCCAATTCATGGACCATATAGGGCCCTCAAACTGCCAGCCTGAGAGCCGTTTCTGGCCCTCCAACCCCTTCCCTCCAGCCTGTACATGATGTCAATGATATAATATAATCTGACATGCACATTTTTTTTGTTATAATTTTTTCTAGTTGTTCCATATCAAACTACCATTGATATTTATTCAATTAAAATAATTTTAGTTTGGCACAAAATAATGGCGCCTGCAAATGCACCCAAAGGTTCAACGCAAGGTGTGTGTGACAACATTTGTGATGGCTTGAAGACAACAATGGCAGATGCTGAAGAGGTTAGCATAGATTTTGCTAGCATCAGTTGTATGTGAACTGGAGAGTATTTCTTAATTGAAAGAAGAGCAAAGAACGGCACTGAAGGCTGATGTGACTGAAAATCGGCCGAGTAATAGACAGATGGTTCATCCAATCAACTGTGCCGTCCCTTTTCCAAACAGTTTCCAAAAATGGTTTCCCAGTGTAACAAGAGGTTATCAGACGCTGTTTGATGATCAGACAGGCATACACTATGTATGAAGCATATGGATGCCTTTAGCCTCTAAGCCCCTGAGTAGGCGGGTTAGTGTACAGCTTTGTCAGCGAGTCCACCAGCATTGTGTTAATTTCATCAAGAAACTATGACAAAATCATTAATGGACTACCTTTTTCCAGAACAAAAACAAGACTAAAACTAAATGAAATGTTTTTTTTTCGTTTAACAAACTGTTACAATTTTAATCAACAAATTAAGACTAAAATATAAAAGAATGAACAAATTAATTGGCAATTAAACTAGTTGTTTGTGTTTTATGTTTAATGAGTAAAACATTTCAGTTTCATTGTGTATCATATGTGCCAGTGTTAACATAACCGGTTCTTGGCTAAAGTAATGCAAATGCATTGCAAAAATGAGACAAATTTCACAAACTACACCAAAACGTCTATTTTTGTAGACTAAAATTGTAACAATCTTTCCCAGCAGTTCAGTTCAGCACTGTTGGCCTGCGTGCTGCAGCAGGCCTGACTGCCTCTGTCACTGTGAGTTTTCAGCCTGGCTGCTCTGCTGCTCTTTGGCCAATTCTGCAGCCTTCCCGCTGAATCTGCCTGCACCGTCTGTCTTACATTTCCACTGACTGATAACACATCCCCGCAGACTCTGACCAAACAGAAGCAGTGCAATTGAACACCAGCCCTGTTTAATTGTCTTTGTCTTAAGTGTGCTCCTTGATAATTGACAAGTAATAGTGGGCTGGCGGTCAAGTGTAATGGAAAAGCAATGTTTAAATCGTAGAGGCTTCTAGGCTGTTCTATATGAAACACAAAAAGAATTTTTGTTGGGATCAGACAGCCAGCTACATCACATAGTTCCAGAGATTCAACAGCTTGGAAATGTGAGCTGGCAAGGCGAGGCAATTTATTTTAGCACATTTCATACAGAATGGCAAGTTCAGAGGTCTTCTAATTTGGTTAAAGGGATTCTGATGAGACCAAAAAGAAAACACAGAAAGTAGTGTTGGGCAATATATTAAAACAGAAAAATACAGTATTTGCGCAAAATAAAACTTACCAAAGCTGCCTTGATTAGTCTTTAGAATCTAATCGTCAAATCAGTTTATTTATGAAAATATTCACTTACGCTACCTTACAAACCCCAACCTCCCTCTCAAATTCAGAGTCCTGGACGGAGCCACTGTAAATCACCTTGTTACTATATTCTTTGTGGTAAACAAAATAAACCCTTAATTTACAGAGTTCGTGTTAAGTTTACTTGAGACTTGGACCCCAAAGCAAAGACACACTCT
>NW_023339652.1:19512361-19512914 GCF_004916995.1 Morone saxatilis
AAAGTCACCCAAAAAACACAACTTTCTTTTATATTTTATTTTACCCTTGATTCCGTTTTTTGGCAACACTAGGTGAGCCGGTGTGTATGTCTCTCTCTCTGTGTATTTTTCTGCAGAGCATGTACGATTGTCAGCCCATCACGTTAGAAAATGTTCAAAACATATTGTGTCCTATTGTGTAAGTATGGGCTCGGTCTGGGAGAATATGGAAAGAGGTCCGGACTATGAGAAGCACTGGCATATGTAGGAAGCCAATGTAGTTTGGCAACCAGTAGGTGCCAGAGGATTAAAAAAGACCAATTGGGTTTTTTACTCACACTTCTGAAAAAGATTGTGGCAGGGTTTGAGAAGCTGGAAGAGACAGTCAACAACAGCATCCAGCTACGGTTACAGTGTCCAATGTCAATGATGAACAATTATGAGAGAGGTCTGTGTTGCAGCAAACCCCTGATACTTCCGCATCTAAGTTTAATGAGGGTGTGACGATCCCTCCCACTCTTCTCACCTGTTAACCTTGCTCTGCTGTCTGTTTTAAAGATGGTAAATGGTAAAT
>NW_023339652.1:19512943-19515130 GCF_004916995.1 Morone saxatilis
TTCCAACCACTCAAAGCGCTTTTAGACTACGCGCCACATTCACCCTTTCACACACATTCACTCAGTAATGGCAAAGTCGGACAGAAACTAACTCATTCATACACATTCATGCTGTGCTCGCAATTTGAGGTTCAGTATCTTGCTCAAGGATACTTTGACACGTGGCAGGAGGAGCCGGGGATCAAACCAACAACCTTCCGATTGGGGGACGACCCGCTCTGCCTCTGAGCCACAGCCGCCCCAAGAGAAACCATGCAACAAGGGTTCCACGAGGCTCAATCCTGGGCCCCCTTCTCCTCTACACAAGGATGCCTCGTGCTGTCATAAACACACATCTTCTATTATTGCTTTGCTGACAACGCCCAGTAATTCTTCCCATTCTCTCATCTGACACTCAGTGGAAGACACTGCATTGCTACTTGCCTGGGAAATATTTCAGAGTGGTAGTGAATGCATCACCTGAAGCTCAATTGGACAAGACTGAGCTTGTGTTCCATTAGGGAAGAGGACACCCGCCGAACTTACCCGCCGGACCTACCTAGTCAGCTAGTCCAGAATTCATTTGGCCGTCTGCTATTCAACCTCTCCAAGTTCTCCCACACCACTCCTCTTAATTCACTACACTTGCTCACATTCAATTTAGGATTCCTTTGTTGGCCTACCATGAAGTAAACTGCTCCTTCCTAGCCATAGCCATGGTAACATCCAGAAGCAGAGGGGAGTATGGTTTTAAGTGGCTTCTTCATTCTGGATCCTGTGGTCACTCATTTTAGTAAAGGTGTTTCTTTGTAAAAGAGAACTTTCAGAGTACCATAACACTACCTATTACTATTTATTTGTGTTTCCCTGTGTAAGGGATGCATTTCAGTATTTACTGGAAATCATTTCAAATTATTACAAATCATTTTATAAAAAAAAGTGACTACTAATAAACTTTGCACAGGGGCAGAAATCAATGTATGCTATATGCTGCTACATCTGAGTTACCAATGATCATTCTACTTTTGGTGGCATTAATGTAAGTAGCCTGCACTGCAAGTAATTCACAACTGCTTTGGCTAATATTATCCAACAGAATACTTTCATGTCACGGTCAAAATCTCATATAGCATGCAAAATGTTAGAAACTATATCAAATGAGGTAAGGCATCATGCATCAAGCCCAGTATCCTCGGAATTTATTCCAACATCAACATTCACTGCCAATGCTAGAAACAGTGTGCTCTTTATGTTGCAAAGCAGAGAGTAAGGGCAGGACAGATCAGCTTGGTAGATGGGGGTGTAAAAAATTTGACTTTAACCCTTGGTACCCACCGACTAGGGATGTAAGAAAATATTGATACACCTGAGTATCGCAATATTATGATTTCTGATACTGTATCGATTCTCAAACACACTATCAATTTTAATTAATAGTTTACATCAAAAGATTTGTGGCATTGGTTCATTTTGTGCTGTGTTAAAACCTCCAACTGCTAGATAGCAGTGTTGTAATCTATCTTTTCAAATCAATACAATCAATACTTTTAAAAAAGGACAAGACATTATATCGCTCTGCTTACAGTATCACAATACATCGTAACATATTGAATCCTAACTTCGGTATCCGGATATGTATCACCAGATTCTTGCTAATATGCAGCCCTACCACAGGCCCCATACTTTTTGTGCCCCATATCTCACAGGTTATTTATTCTATCATTCCAAATTTTCTTTTAAAGTGTTTAAAATCACACTTTAAAATGTGCAAAAAGTGCAAAAATGATTGTCCGTGTTTGAGGTCAGATTACAGAGAGGGGGTGTCTGACTCTCTGAGGGAGGCGTTGTAGAGTTTAATGACCACAGGCAGGAATGATTTCCTGTGGCGCTCTGTGGTGCATGGGTGAGAGGAGTCTTTCTGCTGAAGGTGCTCTTCTGCTGGGCCCAGTGTGTCCGTAGAGGTGGTGCGACATTGTCCAAGATGGACTGAAGCCTGGACAGCATCCTCCTCCCTCTGCATTGGTCGTCAGTCCAGCTCCTCCCCCACTACATCATCTATGTCAATCTATCTTATTCTATGGATGATTCTATGCACATCCACAGTGGTGCCAGAAGTGGTTGCAGTGGGAGTGATGCAACTGAGGCCTCTATAGGGAAATAAAGGAAATAGACAAAATGACTTTTCCACCTCCAAAGGGAGGTCAAAGG
>NW_023339652.1:19515137-19519681 GCF_004916995.1 Morone saxatilis
GGTTTGGGATGGCTTCAGAGCAAATCCCTGGGGCTGGTGGGAATTCAGTTAGTTTCTTTGGGGCAATTCAGTAAGACAGTTACTTGCAAACACAGAGGCTTTAACCCTTGGCTGAAGGACGGCCTTTCTAAGCAATTAGACCACCCTGCCTCCCAGCCTCTGAAACTGCTCTTAGATCCTGTATACTCAGCTCTCCTTCTGTGGTTTGCTTTAATGGCTGCCATCCAAGTCACCCCATGGTCCACAGAGAGTTGCTGTGCTTTCTAACATCTATTTAATAGAGAACTTCATCATCCTTCAAAGCATTTTTGCTTTTTTAAGTGACAAGGAGAAAAGACTTTTGCTCAAATTTATTTGAATGAGAGATATCCGTAGGTTTTCTGGAGATTCACAGGTTTCCTGCAAATGAATGATGCTGTAATTACTGTAATTAGGAGATTACAGATCTCAGGATGGTGATGAAATACCTGCTGTAAAAGCTATTTATATCTGCCTGCAGTTTACAGTGATAGAGGAGATTGCAAATATACTTTTCTTATGATAACAGTTTTCTGTATTTTGAGCTTTTTATGAAGCAAGCATGGTTTTTTGGTACTCACTGATAATAAAAAATAAGAAGCTGAAAAGCACCAATTGCCGTGATCACTATACACGCTGCAAAAAATGCTGAAAGGCTCTTAAAGGGTTAAAATTTCATTTTTCATTTCACCTTGACTTTAAATTTACAACTTCCAGTTAGTTCCACCCACATCCAGTTTAAGTCCCACCAACATCCGCTTTAAGTCCCAGCCATTCAGAGTTACGGATGCGGATTTCAGATCAATTTAGTTGTTGAACAGATAGAGATAATGGTATACTCGCTCATTGTTTGGCTAGGATTGCTGGAATGGAGAGGAAGTAGTGTGTCTTTCAGTGAAGCAGAAAGTAAGGGTGTTGGAGACTGTGGTGGTGGAAGGATTTATTATGCATTTGACCTTCATGCAGGGCATCGCAATGTGCGTTCCATCACACGAGCAATCTTTCTCTTACCTTAACAATATGGCAGTTGCCATAAAAGGTATCAAAATTATTTTAAAAATGTCGTTTTGCAGAATCTGCAATTAAAAATGTTCAGTCTGGTGACAGGGTTGGTGTTTGTGTAGGGTAAATGTGACAAGGGCTTTTCCTCTTGTAATGAGATATGAGTCATCAAACTGAACAACTTGTCCTCCTACTGCCGCCTCAGACTCTACACGACCTCTAACTCCTCTCAGTTCATTTGAGATAACACATGAGCTATAAAACTGATTAATCAGGTTCATTTGTCACCAAAGAGATATTAAAGGACATTGCAAGATCAGAGGTATATCCAGTTGTGAAGCCATCAGCCACATGGAGCCCTGACTGCCTTGAGTCAGTTCTTCAGCCAGTGTTTATTTTACTGTATCAAATACATTTATTCTGTGATGTCCTGAGAGTCCGAGCTAGAATGTTTTATACATTCAGGTTACAGAAGGTTTGGGGTGTAATGTCAAGAGACACATCTCCCTCATAGAAATACATTTTGCCTTCATGAATTTAAGCTAAAGTGTTTGTATTTTGCTATTAAATAACCTGCATTTGATACCTCAAGGACATGAATGTTAAAAAGCTCAACTTTAAATGGGTCACCAGGGAGACATCTTAATTAGCTTAACAAACTGAATCCTGAGATGAAACCTAAGGCAAAATGATACCTGAGGAAGTAATAATAGGGCAGGATTATGGGAATATTTTCACAGCTGGGCGCTGAGAGCCTGATATGAAAATGAAGAGAAGACTGTGAAATATAAAATAGAAGGAAAAACAATGAACGCCGTCTAACCACATCTGAGCAGGAGGGCTGTTGGGTTAGCAACTGACAGTATTGCCATTGGATGATTCTGTCATGCATAACAGCTGTGAGGGGTAAAGAAAACCATTTGCAAGCATTCTAATTCCCTCTCTGCTAGAAGCCATGCTGAGACAAAGACAAAGAATCAGAGTGGGACTTGGGGGGAGGCAAAAAGTTTTTACTTCATCACCATTTATTTCCATAAGTTCAGCTTTATTATTACTTGAGTTCAAGTAAGGACCAGAAACACATGTAGTGTGTGATGTAAGGGTCCTTATTTTGGTCTCATTTACATACTGATTTTTTTCTTTCTCAAGTACAATTGGGCCGAGCTCAATGATATTCTGTCAGGAACACACACATCATGTATTTCAGATCATCTTGCTGGAACAAATACCAACACAGGAACAGGGCCATGTTTTGGCAGTGCTCTCTCCAATCATAGTCCAAATCACTCAGTGTGTATACACGTCCTCATTGTACCTGTAGCACTGCACATGGCTTGGTACACCATTTTTACTTGGCTCATGTTGCTGCTTGCTTTTTAATGTCAATGGCTATAACATGTAACATTTCGGCATTAAAATCTCCGGGTCTGTGAAGTGAAGCCAACACGGAAGTGTCTTAAACTCAGCATTCTATGTAAAGGCCAGAGTGTCTGGTTTTCCCTGTAATGTCCTTGGGCTGCTCTGTGTCAACTCCGATAATGGCGGTTGTAGCAGCATTACTAGTCCCTCCCTAGCTGCCTGATTTTACAGGAAATGTGTAAATATGGGGAAGCAAATAGCACTCTGATTTCCATTTCATGTGGACTTTCAGTTATCAGAGAAACAAGTGTGGGTAAAACAGTGATTTTTAAGGTGGAACTGCTTTATTCAGTGTTGTTACCGGTTTTAAGCAGCAGGTGCATTTGTTTTGGAGATGATGAGACAATTTGGTTCCTATTAGAAACCTTCTGAACAATGAACTCATAAGGAATCCTAACCGGGAGAAGCTGACTGCAATGACGGCAATGGTGGTGAAGACTCCCATAATCCACTGCTGCTTCACCACGTCATCAAACATAGTCTTACTGTCATCGTTACTGTTTTACCCCATATTGCCAGAAATGACATATTTTACATTTAAGAAAAGGCAAAAAGGAAAATCACAACTCAAAGTCAATTTTCTTTTTCCTTACCATATCACATCTCATGGTCTTCCTATGCAGATAGAGTTGATACACCCGAAGAAGAGAACAACAGGTAACCCAAAAGTTGATCTTATTAATGCAGCAGTAGATTTATTTTTACAAAAACTAGTGTATCATATCTATATCAATATGCATGACCACACCACCAAAACACAAACAAAATAAAATGCAGCAATCTATAAAGAAGATTTAGCATTTAATTCACAAAACTCAACTGACCTTAAGGTCAGCTGTGAGACAATTACAGGAGCCCTGACTTCATTAAGATTCCAACTTTAGTGTCAGAAAGCAGAGCAACAAGTCTGAAAGCCTCAGTGGTTGTGAGCTAATGAGCAAAAAGTTTGGCAGTCTTCCCTGTTGACTGCACCAATTACACTTACCTAGCTCACAGAGTACACTGTGGACTTCCAGCAACCATCACTATTCACAGGTGTTTAACATTCATTGCTTATTCTCCTTGTTTCCACTATTGCTTCCACTGCTCCGAGCAGTATGAAACCATGTAATGCGGATTCCGGAGGTGGACAAACACATACGTGCCCAGCAAGAGTCTTACCTCAGTTGTGCATCAGCATCTGTGTGATTGGCTATAGAACAGCTGTTACAGCGCAAGTGGACATAAAACCTTGAGCCAGTTCACTCTATTCACAGCCAGTGGCCATTACTGTGAGCTGTGCTTCGCTTGAACCACAGCCAAGGGGCACTGAAGTGTGGTTCTTCTGGACCGGTGCCTGCTCTCTGCGGTCCAATCAGAGGACAGCAGTGGCTCTTAGAAATACAGTCCTTTCATATAAACTCTCTTCTTGTTTAAGACTGTATTTCTATATCAAGACACTTTGATAAGCAGCCTCAAAATATAACTGACTCTAGCTAATGTAACCAAACGCTACTAAACTAGCTAGTTAACTTACATCAATCGTAAGTTAGCTAGTAAGATAATGTTTTGCTAACAGTACTTATATTAAATCTAGACTTGACTATATGTTGCTTTTGTCTTTTAACCGTCAGGGGTGAAAGTAGTCCATTTTCTATCATTGCGTAAACTGACAACCCCTGACAAAGTGAAAAATAATGGATATTTCATATTGAATTAAAAACTGTACAATGAACCCCATTAGTGATCACTATAACTGCGATATGTTTGTGTACAACAAGTAATTTGTATGAATTTTGAGCAAATTATTTTCTTTCTTTTTTTTTTACAATTACCTGTCTGTATTACTTTAAAAAAAGATCTTTTTAACAATTATACATACTTACTAAACTCCTTGTTTGACAAATTCATTCATTCATCATTTTTCTTGTCCCTTATGCTTGGTCATTGTTCTATTAGACAATTTACCTAAGAATTAGCTTTACTTGTCATTTCACCCATGACTGCACACCTGCACATGGTTCCAACACCATCAGTAAGTTTGCGGACGACACAACAGTGACTGGCCTCTCGATGAGCTTCATGAGGTAGTCACCTGAAATGGTTTTCCAACAGTCTTGAAGGAG
>NW_023339652.1:19519781-19522063 GCF_004916995.1 Morone saxatilis
CAAGTACAGGTCCATTTACCAGTCCATTTACCATCTTGCAGTGGGTGGTACCTGCACATAGTTACTTCAATATATTTAAGCTGTCCTATTGTATTTAATGTTTTGTTTATATGTTTTCTAAAATGTTATGGTTTGCATTTCACGGTGGCTATGGTTGTCAGGATATTTCTTTTCTTGGGACCAGTGTTTGATAGACAAATTGCTATTATTGTTTTCTTAACAAAAAAACTGCAGCTGTTAACGATCAACAGGGGGAACCCCATGCAATGTGAAGCATTGCAGAACAGGGGAAATGTCTGGATGTGAGTGTGGCTGAGCAGCAAGCAGGCACAGAGAGACAGAGGTGGAGGCAAACCAAAATAACATGCGGAAATGCACACTATAAGGGGCCTAAGCCATGAACCACCGCTATGGCTGAAAGAATGATCAGTCAATGAATGGATGAAGAACTGGGGTAGATATATTGCAGAATGGATGAGTAGATGGATTGCAGGTGTGCAGCTTGGAGCAGGTGTGTAGGCTGAACAGCAATCAGGTATCCCACAGAAAGACAGAGGAGCACAGCAGACACAAGGGAAAGGGAAAACACAAGAAGCACTGTGGCCATGACAACAGGCTACTGGCAAGTATCCAACTGTACAACTGTACACGATTTATCACGAAACTTCATTCACCTTTGCAGCTGTGCCATTGTGCCATTGCATCTGTTCGGGCAAAACTTATGTCTGGCCACCAGCCAACAGGACAACAAGGTGGGGAACGGTGAAAGTCATACCTCTCCAGATGGCCACTCGCATGTAATGGGAACATTCCTGCGAATTAACTGATTTTCCCTTTAGCTTGTACAATAACAGTGAATCAACAATACATATAGATAAAGATAATTTACACATCCAATCAGTTAATCACATTAAGGCCAGAAGTATATTAAGTATAGCATGCATTAACTTCTTTGGAATTGAAAGTTTCCAAAACCCAGTTCAGCTATTTAGAAGGTCTTCTCTCTTATCTCCTGTTCTGAACAAACGCAGTCCATTTCTCTCTGGAGACTGTGGAAATGAGGCAGGTAACAGAAATGGACCTTATTTAATACCCAATGTCTCTGGAGACAGGGATGGACAATTCATTTTGATCCACAGCAGCCCTGAGGCCTTGAAGTCCCGGTTTCAATTAAAAAGTAATTGCTATTTGTTTGTTATGATCTGCACCATTAATTTCATGCTGCACTGAGAGTTGTCTAACCAGAGTCATGTGATCTGATAAAATTAAATAACTTTGGAATCGGACATCCAGCCAAAGGGAAAAAAGAATGGCAGCATTAGAGGAACAATAGTAGGACCATCCATGTGATGTTATCTTATTGCATACTGTAGAAGATGCAGCCTCAGCTGCACACTATGTATAGCAGCAGTAGTGCTAATACAGTGTCAGACTGGGTTTGTAATACACAAAAGAAGACAAACTAAGTCAAGGTTTTTAAGTTTTAAAGGTTCAAACTGAGGCAGACTCACTTTGTGTCATTAATGTGAATTTAACTCGAGTCTTTTTTCAATTGTGCCAATTTTCCATAAACAGTAGCAGCAGTAGAGTTGTTAGCTTTAACTAGCCACCCATATCAATATCACTGATCTGATCTGTGTTTTTCAATGAAACTGTTAAGAATAGTTACTTTGTCACAGAGGGCGTTGACAGGTAACCAGGTGGTAAAAGCATAAATATAATATACAAGAAAATGACACCCTGGACATAATATTCTCCGCTGAAACAGTCCTGTTGTAGATATCAACTTTGGACAGCAGAGGGAGTAGTTTCACCATCTCTCAGATTGTCCACCCCCAACTAACTCAAAAACCAGGTATTAAAAGTATACCTTTATGGATTTAGTGAAACATAACTTTTTTTCAAAGTCAAAAGCAAAGTTTTGACACTTGAGAGATTCAGTCTGGGTAAAATGGTGTTAATAATTCCAATAAAACACTTCAGAGGATATTTTAATGTCTTATACATATATTTGGGGTACCACTATGCCAAAACCTAATTTTCGTGGGGAGATTTTGCACTTGAGTTTATGCTACACTCGGTAAAATACAGGAAGTACAAAATAACATGCTATTTTGCTGGGAATGGCTGCTGTTCATTGACAGTATATAATTAGCTGACAGAAATGAAGCAAACGTGGAAGTGTGTACAGCATGATGTTCATTTAGTAAATTATTGGGCTCTATCTTGCACTCAGCGCAATTGACTTTGTACACTGCGAAGCTGCGTTACATTGTTTTGAT
>NW_023339652.1:19522163-19524955 GCF_004916995.1 Morone saxatilis
TTCCAACGCTGGTCTCAGTCTGTGCTGTACTTGGGTCCAGCCTCACACCCCATTACACCAATTGTGTGGTCCAATTTGAGCCGATGCTCTCATTTGCCATTAGCAACCCAACTAGGACCCACATAGGAAGCACACAAATTTGTGGAAAAGGTGCAGTGATTGGACAAAATTGCAAGGTATTTTGCAGGGATTGGATGAATTTGTGTTAATTGTTATCATCGCAACATCACAACTTCCTTCCTTTTGTCTCTTTCTAACTGACTGACTCGTTTATTTAATTAAACATGGGCAAACCATCATCCACTCTAAGGACTCTTTGGGTTTACCAATGTGGTCACCAGATGCTCTTGAGTTCAGTGACCTCCTTTCTCAACTTATTCTGGACTCCATGAGGTTCTTTTTTAAAGATTAAAGATCTGTCTTTAGGGTGGTGTCTTTAGACTGGTGCCAACAGCCAAAGCTCTTGAATACTCTGCTGTTTTTTTTCTATTTCGTCTTAGAGATCAGCCAGGGTAAAATAGACAAAACAGCCCCATATTTAATCCACAGCAAAATCAGTCAAACCCACAGAGGGTAAGGTTATAGTTAAGTGGGCCTGCATACTGTGCTACTACCATACTTTGCTGCTCCTCTAAACTACAGCAGCAGCACACATAACCTTTTCCTTCAGCTTTGACCCAGTCTATGCCCATTAGGAAAATGGCAAAGGTTATGCACCATTAGTCAGTTCTATTTAACTCTGGGTCACCAAGGTATCATCATCAGAGAAAAAGAATACATTATCATAATCTGGATAAGGTGATAATGGGGGCCATCCTCACATGAGTTAAAATACAGCATATGATACTGCATTTTACAGTGTTCACCTCAGTGAGCTGAAGACAGTGGTCTGACATTCAGCAGTTTAACTGAATATAAAAATCTTCCCTAATAGTCCACTTAAGTTTTGCTTTTGCTTCCACTGGAGTATTATTAATTATTATTCATTTATATTAGTCCTAAAGCAATAAGATGATTAATTGATTAGTCAACTGACAGAAAATTAACCAGTTTACATAATTGTAAAAACTAAATATTTGGGGAATATATTATTATTATAATATATGCCATATTATGGCATTTTAACATATCAAAAAAACGATTGAAGAAAATTTCAAATAATTAGTTAATATTAATAATACGGTGTCTATCTAAGGCTTTGTTCATAGATTTTCATACAATATGGTATTTTGTCAGCACAACACATTGCCATTCCGAGTTGGAAACTAAAAATGTATATACAGTGTAAATAAAAGGGCCCTATTATTAATATGGTGTTTAATTTACTTAATTAATGGTGTCTCAAAATGCTGCTGTTAGTTTCCTGTTTCAAATCCACAGTCAATGTTGTTTTTCTTTCAAGCATGACCCAACCACTCAGTAACCTTAACCACGTTTCTTTTTGTAACCATGACAATGAAACTCCCCTAACCTTAGCTAAGCAGTCATTTTAACCCAAACCACAATGTTTCCATTAACCTAGTCAAAAGTAGTCTTTGTGCTTAAACCTAACCAAACCTAAATGTCACATCATAAACATGATGCGCTGTATTTTTCAAGAGCGATTTATTAGGACATATTCACACGAAATTAGGCATGGTGTGAATATGGCCTAATGGTTTTGGAAGGCTCAGACTAATTATGTCATTCTGCTGACGGTGGCATCAAATCAATCAAAAGAAGAAGTTCTCAAAAAACAATTCTATGTGTATTTCTAGAGGGTATGGACAAATTGGTTTTTGTTTTATACAAACAGGACAGATTAGATACAAGCCGATAGTTGTTTATGTCACCATCTTTGCTTAACAGAACTACAAGAGCTGCAACCTTTATATTGCATCCACACAAGACACTACAAAATATCAATACTGTTTAATCAGTGCAAGAAAAGATAAAATTAACAAAGCATTAACTGCTGTCCTTTGAACTACTTTTTATTGATTGATACGCCATTACTGGAAAAGCTGTTGTTTCAATGCATGTGTTACAAACTAAATTCCATTCACTCCTGCACTGGGGTAGAAGAGACAGAGATCTTTAAACCTGGACAAATAAAACCAAACCTATCTGGGAGTAAGTGAGATATTCTTTTGTATAATTTGGTTGAACAGGAAAAATTGGAATAATTGATTGGAATTTTTAAAAAAATATAAAATAATTTTGTAAAAATAAACATTAGCAAAGAGGAATCAAACATCCAATTATGAGTGTGAGTTATAATCCAAATGATTGTCTATGTGAGAAATAATCCACAGCAAGTGGTGCCGTTATGGAAGAATAATGAACCACGCAGAGGCTAAATACCCTGCTAATTGGCCTAGCAATTATCTTGCTAATGTAGGTCTGCCAACAACACTGTCCACTGCTGAGCTTTTTAGTCACCAGCAACCAATCACATGCTCACAGCTCCTTGTTCACATACTGGGCTCAGTCTGGAATCAGCAGAGGAGCTTCCTCACACCACGCTCAGATCAGTCAGGGCATTGTGGGTAATCGGCTAATACAATCAGCGATATGGGACCAAAAAGGAACCTTACAGCCAAGGAGGTTGATGACATAAAAAGGTAACTGAAGTTTCTGCCATCAGACAACAGCAGAAATCAATTCTTAACTTGGTGGAGGAGTTGAAGGTGTTAAAACTCCAAAACAAGGAGAAGGAGAAAAGGATCGTCATCCTGGAAAACCGAGTGGACGACTTGGAGCAATATTCAAGGATGAACGACATCATCGTCTCCGGTTTGGAGATAAGACCC
>NW_023339652.1:19525037-19525157 GCF_004916995.1 Morone saxatilis
AGTAAAGGACTTACAGTGGCCCAAGACACCATCGATGTTTGTCATCCTCTTCCTCAGAGGAATAAGGACAAACCGGCCATAATATTAAGGTTCGCAAACAGAAAGCACAAAACCGCACTG
>NW_023339652.1:19525182-19543297 GCF_004916995.1 Morone saxatilis
TACTTAGCAAGTGATATATTTTAATGGCGACCAAAAAACAAATTTTATTGGACTGAAAATAAATCAGGATAGCGCCACTACACGAGCATTTAACACCACTCTAAGAACAATACGGTCAACACCAACTCGGCATCCAGCATACCGAGAACAATTTAACCATTTGAACTGTTAAATTTCCTTCCACAACGCTCCTCTCATCTCTCCTGTCTTTGAGCGGTGACAAACACAATAGCAACAGCCTACGAGAAAAATAACAGCGAAATCGTATAACTCCACAACTTTATAGCTGACAATAGACTCACAAACGTACAATACCAAAAATGACTTATAAAATTAAGGAGATTCTACAATGCAAATCACTGCAGAGCAGGTCAACAAACCATTGATAACTTGGACCCAACCATCCTATGAATGAGAGCAATTAAACTGATGATGGTGAGACCCGTGCATCAATCAAACTCTAGACAGAAGACCGTAATCTTCCGATCCACCATTCTAACATAGCAGAGTGTGATGTAGAAACCACTGCCACACTGCAGCCTCCATTAACATAAATATCCTCCTAAGCATCACCATCTCTCTCAACCCTTGGCCACCACCATGGCCAAACATCTCCACAGCCAATATCTAAGACATGACATACTATTATCGCAAAAACTAAGTACCCATATGCCTGGATAGTT
The DNA here is from genome assembly GCF_004916995.1 of Morone saxatilis. Lineage (NCBI taxonomy): Eukaryota > Metazoa > Chordata > Actinopteri > Moronidae > Morone > Morone saxatilis. The sequence goes on from NW_023339652.1 coordinate 19,525,866, forward strand.
AGGGATGAAGAATCGTTGTGCGAGGCGATACCTGTAAGGCAACACACACAACCTCTCAGACACTGATTCCTCTGACATCCCACTGTGGTTTCTCATAACAGCACCTAAACAGAACACACCACCCCGCCAGCTCTCCTTACTCCCCCCCTATCCCCCAATTTAACCAAGCGATAACCTCCCTACGACCAAACCCTTTTCATGGTAAGACTACGAACATAGATCATTGAACATTATGCACACACGACTAATGGGTACATGCCAATTTGGAGTGGCGCATCTTTAGATCGCAGCAGAGGCCGTAGCGAGGAGTTCATACAGCGGCCATCGAATTAATAGAAATCGACCCAGTCATCATTATCTTCCGTAAACGCACAGTCTCCCACTTCTTAACTATCGGACAATAACCGCATTTAGGCTAGAAAGACGATTACGCATACCCATCGAGCCAGCTCAACCGACCCAGACACCCAAATGTGAATACAATTTGCTATACAAGGTAACAGCGGAACTGAACATAAAAGACAGATCAAAGTTCAAGGAAGTGATATAACTGGTGTCCATACCATTCTTATATTACACCTATACATTCTGTTTTACTTAGACAAAAAGGTCGCAGTGGAGTATTTTAGATTTAAGAGAAAAGCCTTTGAGCACGCGATACGAATCACAACCAGACCCTAATTGATAATACTGAAAGGGTACGGTATCAGGGGGATTCACAGTGCGAACTTGCTGTTAAAATCCTATATGCCAAAACATGCGAGGAGGTGCAGTGTGATGAAGATGACTTTGGTGAGTTATATTTGTACTCAACTCAACCGATGCTCATATGTTGTCGGTGTTTATTTGTGGAGCGTACCGCAGGGGGGTCAGTAGGCTGGGAACCAACGTCAATTATTTTGCGTGCATTCTGTCATTATAATGATATAGGCACGAGTCTCACAAGTTTTGACATGCTTTTTATTATTTAGTTTGATTTGGCGATGATTACACTTAATTATTTGTTTTTGTTTCTATGTGGAGGTGGATTTAGCGGCAGCTTTTGTATGCTTGGGAAAATCGTAAATCTGGGACACATGGTAGATGATAAGATGGATTCTTCGATATCAAATATATTTGATCCTTAAATGTGGAAAAACAAATTATGTTGTTCGGTATACAAAAGCACAACACTACAGTTAAAGCTGAATTGAATAAGACCGATGTACCACAGATTAGAAAGAGTTATGATCAAATAAAATATATTAGGTTGATTTTAGACCACAAAATCCAAGCTAGGAAACCTCATATAACAATATAATCAACAGCAAACTTGTCAACCCAAGGAGCATCTGCAAGTCATAAGGACAACAACAAATATACGTTATTAATCACAAACCTAATATCATACGTCAAACTGTCATCTTCATCATTACTCCCTTACCTTTTTCCTCCCACAAACTGACAGGAGAGCAGGAGCCCCCGCCCCCCCAAATAATGCACCACCTTCTCATCAAGTCACCATCAGAACGAAAAGCATCCCTTGACCCAAGCCTGCCATCAACAATCGCTGGCTACCGCCGCCTGCACAACGTGTCCTGCCGCAAAGACTCTGCAGCGCATCCGTGAAGACGCAGCCTGACGAAGGAATCCATTGTGTCTCTCCTCTGTCCCCCCTTCCTGGACCATTTTCAATAACCACCCGCCCTCACCACAGCAAAAGCCCATCCCCATTGCAGGTGACCCCACCCCACCCCATACCATCCACACGCCCTCTTCACACCTGCTGCCCTCCCGGCGGAGAGAGACTGCGGAAGTCTCCCGCAGTCCAAAACCCTGCATGCCCTCAAGGACAGACTTTCTTCTCACCAGCGCGGTCAAGGAGATCTACAACTACTCACTCCCTGCTCTACCCTCGTACGTTCCCCGACCACTCTGCCCACCACCCTGCCCCCCCTGCCACAGAACTAGGACAACCGAACCACTCCACACACTCACCTGAACATCAGGGAGAACTGCTACCATTCCCACTTTCCCCCCTGTTTATACTTTGCACCTATACACCGCACCTAACACCTTCACACCATGTTTTAATTAGACATCATTTATTGCTATCCTATTCTTCATCTTCCACCCAAATCCGTAAACTAACACCTGAGTGCCTAATTGGTTATTGTTGATTGCTGTTTATAAATTTATGTCTTTGTTGACTGCTTTATTTATGTAACCTAAAATTTTTTTTTTTGTTCGTTTGTTTTATTCTTTCTCCTATTATATATGAAATATGTAATTTCATTCTTTTTATTGCCTGTTTGCACCGTGAGGGTTCCGCATCAGGACTGAAAAATCTTCATCCTATCCTGTAATTCGTGCATGTAAATTACTATACTTGACAATCAAAGTTTACTTGACTTGACTTACTTCGATATTCTTATTGTTCCCTCTTGTGCTGCCATATATCCCAGTTAGCTGTGTGGTGGTATGCGGTAATACGTATCAACAAGCCCAACCCACTACTGCTCCGTTATGCATGCTCACTGCAAAACAAGAGCCATAAAGATTATAAACAATCGTAGTTTTCATTTCAAACACACCTACACATTATATTTAAAATCTAATAAAATCTTTGAAGCTGTAGGTATCCTTGTACGAATACCAACACCAAGCACAAATAATCGTATATACAGCAAAAATATAATTTACTTCAGCGACCATACAAAAAAACGCATTTTGTGAAAGCAATTTTCCAATTAAAGGGGAGACTTAAATTTAAAAATCGTTGTTTTCCTCGTACAATCAAAGAAAAGGTAATCGTCATTTCTTCAATAATGTGGGGTTAAACTCGTGGATATAATTGCACACTGAACTTAACAATATCTATATCTTTCAATTCAAAGACATACAAAACCAATAACATTATTCCGATTAATCAAAATGAGAGAAGGATTCAGAAACAATTTTAGTATACATCAACACATAATAGAAACCTGTTGTTAACTTGGATCGTGTGTGAGCGTTAAAAGTGTGGTGAAAAAATGTTGTTGCTGTGTAAAAAATATATTATTATCTAATATACATACAAGAATATCCTGTAAAATTTTAATATTCTGATAATAGTAATTAAATAATAATGTAATAAGCTCAGAGGAACAGGGGTAGCGAATTTTATAAGTATACACTTCTTCCCTACCATCCCTTTTGAACATTTCAAATTTAATTTGTTATGAGAAATTAAACCAACTGAGCTGTTGCATGTACAAAGTTTGACCTGTTCTCGTTTTCTTTTCTTTCTTTTTTTATCTTCTTTTTCTCTCATGGTATATTTCTCTTGCCATTTCATTTCACTTTTATTTTGTCTTATTTTTAGTGTTTTTGTTGGCTTTTACATGTTCGACATAAAATTCGACATAAAATTCAGTCCAGCAACACAGTGGCCTGTGGCAGGTTTAGCTCTTTGTGCTTTCATTTATGAGCTTTTTTTCCCTCAGTTTTTTCACTCTCACCATGTAAAATAGTGATGGATTATTGAGCACTGTTAGCACTGTTTTGAGCAATGTTAGCACTGTTTGCTCAGACAAAATGGGAATGTGTCAACAAGATGTTTTAGATAGATAGATACAGCTACACAGTGGTTATAGTAAGCTGGCTTTAGAATTAGTAAAGTCACATAGGTGGTGTGTATTTTATATATATTTATATATATATATATATTATAGCCTTGATAGATGGATGAAATTGCACAAAAATGTAAAATCTTTCTTAAAGGGGAAGGCTCGGCTGGTAACACACAGGTGCAGTTAGGCTGTGGGTATTCAGGTCCATTAAGTAAAAGTACTGCACTACAAATACTGCATTCTAAACCTTACTGAGGTAAGAAATATGTTACGTTTTATAACAATTTTGTAACAATTTTACTTAAAAAAGTGCAGTAAAATGGTCCCTATCAGGTGGTCATAATGTTATGCAGCCCCATAAGCAGAAAAATGGGCAGCGTGAGGATTTGAGCGACTTTGACAAGGGCCAAATTGTTGAAGGCTGGCCGGTGTGTGTCCAAATCATACCAGACAAGCCGTACTGGTAGCCAAACCTGGAAAAAAAGTAATGTTGGTCTGATAGAAAGGTGTCAGAGCACATCACATTGCACATGTATTATACAAAGGGTATATGTGTACAAAATGTGCATATATAATCTGAATAAGTAGGATGTATAACCTGAGGTAAATATATATATAAAATTCAATTCAATTCAATTCTATTTGTATAGCACCAATTCATAACAGAAGTTATCTCAGGACACCTTACAAAAAGAGCAGGTCTAGACCGAACTCCTTATAAATTAAAATGTGGTGGGTGCTGTGACCGAAACAATCAGGGTTGTAATATGCTGGCATTCAACAGTCTGAGAGCCGTTAGAAGTTAGTTATCATCTCTTCATCTTCAGCATGAACAGAGTCCTCAAGATCAGGGTCGGTTTTCATCAAACAGTGTCAATGTCACTAAAAAAGATGGAAAACGACCACAAGCAACACAGGGTAAGGGCCTTTTATGTGTCTGTGCCCAGGGGCTCATTCTTTCTGTTGACAGATTCAAACACAAATCCTCAATCAACCCAGGTAAGTGGTTTGAAATGTATTGTACCTCTAAGCTGTCCACTGCACTGTCACTGTCATACAATACAGGACTGCACAGTGAAATGCAGTCTCTGCAACACACGCACACACACGTGACAGAATCGGCACCACGGACAGCAGCATGGAGCCACTTAGCACAGAGCTGCATCAGCAGCACGGACAGCGTCATGACACTGAGATACTGTAACTCGGGCACTTTCTTTTTGCTTTATCTGTAATTACAATCAGAGGCATGTTTAGTGAAACTAGTTCCTCCCCCCTCTCCAAAACAGAGAACAATGAAAACTAAACTAAATACTAAACAATAAGCTTGCTCTCCACTATCCTTTCTCTCAGAGACGTCGTCGTCACAGTGTCCTGATCTGCATTCATAACGTACATATGGTATGATTCATAGAAAGTAGGGGTGTGCATCTCTTACATCTAAGATGATCCAATGCGTATCTAGATACTTGCGCTACGATACGATTCAGGGATGAAGCATTTTAATATGAAACTATTTGGTGCCATACGATACAATATCATGCAATCTGATACAGTTCCTAACATTTGTTTAATGTATTATTAATATTATTATTATTTTCAATTCTAAAGTAAAATAAGCCAATTCTATAAAAGTGTTGTAAAAGTTGTTACTGCGTTGTCGGACATGTTTGTCCTGCAAGCCACTCTGTGCTAACGTAACTTGTCGCTCTTGTCAGTAGACCCTCATGTTGACCTTTTACCTTTAACGAGTATTGGAGACGCTGTTAGCAGCAAATTTCAGAATCCCAGGTTCTCAGTATCTGTGAAAAGACACTGTGAAACGTCCTCCATCGACCTGCAATGCAACTCAATCTAAATTTGATTACATTCATTGTTATTCAAAGCACACAGCACATAAGTCACATTATGCGAGATGATATTAAATCTCCTTTCCAATTACAAACACATTTGTGCAATTAGCCACTTGACCCTAGTCAATTTCCTATCTGAACTCCAGATTTGTTTCATCTGGCTGTCGGGGAAACAGTGTCAGGATCCTGCTGACAAACCCTGTACCACTGCTAATGCAATGAACTCTTTTCACTCCATGGAGTATATATAATATGTACATTCCTTGCCATTTGCAGTGCAAATATTACACAAAGTCACACAAACTGCACAAATTCATTATGCTTTCTAATAATAATAAAACTAAATGTCTTGCATATAAAGTTTATTTTAATAAAAGTCTGTAAGTATTTGCAAGCAAAAAGTGGAGAAATATGTAAAGAAAAAGCTAATGATGAACATGTAATTTGGATGTTGTACTGCAATTAGTCTAATCACTCCACATATTAATGTTTTATCATCGGGGTGGCATTGACTCATAATATAACGCCTGTGTGTGTTCTCCCCTGTGGCCATTCACAGCTCCACAAGCAAGTCATGATGGAACATGTAATACAAAAATAAAGATTTACAACACTGACTGTGAATGAGGCAAACACATTGCTGCCTTCCAGGCTACTAGTTTATTAGATTCAAGACTTTTACTTGAATAGTTGTTTTACTTTCACGTGAGCCTGTTTCAGAGGATTAGATTTGTTGACACACAATGGAAAAAAGTCTCAAAAAAAAAAACAACTACATATTTTTCCTCTTACCTGAGTAGATGCATGCTTCCTTCTGCATGGTGATACAGTTGGAAGGTGTAGTTCGGTAGAAAGAGAATAGTTCCTGCATTAGACTGCTCAAAAAAAGGTCTGTAGATCTTGAGTAACTGGGTCATGATTTCTGGAAAGAGACATTGCTGTTGTGTTCAAATGTATTTTTTGGCACCACAAGCCAAGTGCCATCTTGTTTCATTATACTGGAGAGAAGACTGACATCTCTACGGTTGATATCTCCAAAACTCAGCAACTCACACCAAAACACTCTACATGGATATAAATAGTACTACAGGTAACAGGAAAAAATATGTATTTTGGATTTTGGGGTTAACTGTCACTTCAACCTAAATGGTGAAAATCAAGCTTAACGAATGTAGATAAGGTTTGGTCATATTGTAATGTCCTGCACTACACACCCATGTAATAACAATAATAATAATAATGAGATATTATTAACACTGTGATACAGACACTAGTGAAACAAGACACCATGGCCAAAATGTAAGCACACAAAAGAGCCATTAATCTTCCACAGAGACCTTTAAGTTGCTGTGAAACAAGACGAATTGCTGCTCTGCACTTTAACATGAGAGAGCTGACTTTATACTTTTTTCTTTTGATGATTTGTAACAGCTGACAGTGGGAAATGTTTCATCTAAATATTGAACAGTTATTAGAACAAAACCAAAATGTAGACAACAAGAGGTCCTGCTGTTGTTTTCCAGTAGAGAGAAAAGAAAATGAAAATAAACAACTTCCAGGTTGCATAATGTCATAAAGAAATGTTCTGTATATGCAGCATTTGCAGACACTAAATGTCCCAAAAACTACAAGTATACATATGTGTGTCAACTATATCTATATATAGATAAAATCGACAAAGTTATCAGTCACAGCTGTGAAATTAATGTGGTGCAGTAAAAAGCACATTATTTCCCTCTCTTGTGAAGTAGAAATATGCATTTCGATAAAATGGAAATAATAAAGTACAAATATGTCGCAAACGTACCTAAAAAATAGGTTTACAATTTTTCAAATTAGTCAGAAACAGTCTTTCGTGCTGTAATAATTTCTCCGGTTCATACTGGTCTTTTACAAATCCCTTCCTACTGTGCTTACAATATAAGTGCTGGCAGACAAAATCCACACTCCTCTTTCTGTGCAAAAAATGTACGGAAAGTTTATTTGAAGCTGATATGGTGCTTCAGACATCCAAATGAGTCAATCCAGTGGATATGTTCTAAAGTCACAGCTTTTTTAGTGAGTATAAAATCCCCTCTATCTGTTACTATGCCTCAACAGGGAGACACTCTCCAAGTATACAAGAAGAGGGAATTTTATAGGTCTTAAAAAATATTAGGAGATATTCCTTTGATTTCACTAAATTAGGCTGCTGAAGCCTCATATTAACTTCAGATAAACTTTTCCACAAAAAAAATACTTACTGAGAGGGGATATTTTAATGATGCTCTTTAAATATTCAAAAAAAAATTTAACCCTATTGTTAATGTACATTTGATATTTCCTTTGCACCATTGGTGTCTACCTGCCAAGGAACTACACATGCAAAGCCCATCCGGTCTTACTCCAATGTTGTCATCAACAACATTGGGCAGGCGAGATAGTCTGAAAATGCTAAAGCCATGTCTGGTGGAATTTTGGCACAAGGAATTCTGCCAGAAGCACCCCAGTGGCACTCCCTTACAAATATCAATATATTATATATATTAATATACATATATACAAATATCCCTCAGTATCTGTGTACTTCCTTTGAACCACAAATGGGGTTATATAAGGCCATATACACCACATGATATAAAATACTGAGCTGAGATCTGTCTTTAGCTGTTGTGGATTTAAAAAAATGAAAGCTTTGCGTGGGTAGAGATAAAACAGCTGTCTGACATTACCTTGAACCCTAGATATAAACAAGCACTATGTGTAGTAGAAGCAACAAACAAATATGCCCTGTTTATTTCCCATTACGCAGTATAGCACCGCTCTGCTGCCGTCAGAGCACAAACACAGATTCCTGTTTTTAAAAATTTATGGAAAATGCTGTGTAAACAGCAGTTCAGCAAATGGATAAAACACCACCCAACCCATTCACTGACAGTGTTCTTCCTCCGCTATCAGTGACAAAGGAGATGTTTGTAAGTCCCTCTGTTCTACACTTTAGTCCAGAACAAGAAATTTGAACAACTACTGGTCATATTGTTATGGATATTCAGGCACCCTGAGGAGGAATTGTAAAGATTCTGATGAACAGTACATAACTAAGCTACCGTTAACAAAAGTGTTGTTAAGTTCTTCAAGTTACTTTTAGTTAATACCGAGAAGTAAGGAGTTTTTACAAATTTAATAATGCATTGTAATGCCACTAATGACCACTTGAGGCTGGCTCCAGAAGTGAGTCAATCTCCATAAGGCCCCATATTAAAATGCTCAACTTTATAGAGAAGCTACTTTTTCATGTTCACAGCCTAGCACAAACAGGAAGTTAAGCATCCTGCATCAACTGCTGGTGTGTCTGATTTGCCCAAGCTGTGGGAGACACAATATTTATTTATATATTTCTCATTGAAAATGGTGGCAAGTTTGCATCACAACGAACTGTACACGTTCACGCTCATCAGAGAATAAAACCTTTCAATTTAGACAATCTTGAGCCAAGGACGATTTACAAAGAACAGTGCTAAATATTTAAATGAACACCATGAAATATTGTCTTCCCCTGTCCCTCCATGTCTTTCTTCTATGTACAGTACAAGCTTCTCCTCAAAAGCTGTTCCCAGGTGCAGTCGCTTTGATGCTGAGCTGTCAATTATCAGGCAAAGTTATCTACAAAACCTCTGCAAGAGCCGCCCGACTGTGACCACATCTCAGCATCAGTACCACATGCAGAGTCCAAATCCTGCCCTTTCATTTCAATCACCGCAGCTTACCACAATGACATGGATGACAAAACACAGGGGGCTCGTTGAAGTGACAAACAGTACCATAATGGATTCACTAGACTCTGCCGAGGACAGCCGCGGGCTTGCCATGATAAATACAAAGGGGCCAACAGAATGCAGCAGGATACAGCTCATTCCACTCAGCCAAAACTGTATACCTGGAAATGACACGCATTGTATATCTCACTGAATGGCTAATAAAACGAGAACACACACCACAGATACTGAGGCTTCCACAGGACGTGAAGATGATGTATGTTCATGAATAATATGAAAAATCATTGTGTACAAGTCTCTCCATGGGGTAATATTACGGTACAATGCCATGCTGAAACACAATAACATCCCTGCCCTCCCTACATCTCAGAAATTGTGAGTCTATATTTTCTTTTGTAATTTACTTTTTGTGTGATCCTGTTCTATTTCAGTTAGTGATTTCCTGTTGCAGCCATTCCCTACATCCTATCCTTCTCCTGTTCTTGAAGCCTTCCTTCTCCTATTTGATAATGAGAAATTTACAGCCATTAATTAGCCTACATAGTTGGATAATTACAAAAAACATAAATATATTTATATAATATAACCCAGTGTGTAACATTTAGGAGAATCTATTGTCACAAATTGAATATAATATTCATAGGTATGTTTTCATTAGTGTATAATCACCTGAAAATAAGAGTGTGTATTTGTTACCTTAGAATAAGCTGTTTATATCTACAGGGGGGTGGGTCGCTTCCGACGCTTCATGGAGTTTGCGTATTATGCACCACATTTTTTTTATATATAACCATTTAGCTAGTTGTATCTTATAGACCTTTTTCAGCTAGCACCATATATTGACATTGAATAGAGAAGAAGAATAGAAAGAAGAAGAGAAAGAAGAAACGAATGAGAAGCCGGATAGCCGGAAGAGGAAGAGCAGATAGTGAAGAAAAGAAGAAGAAGAGTAAGAGAAAAAGAAAGAAGAGAAGAAGAAGAAAGGAAGAAGAGAGGAAGAGAAGATGAAGAAGAAGAAGAAATTACTTTATTGATTTCCCCTAGGGGGAATTGTTCTTTTCACTCTTTTTTGTATAACATCACACAGGCTGAAATACCACTTCATGACTTGGTGGACATGCAAAGGGGAGATGGAGTGATGGGGCTGCAATGTTACCGGCGCCCCATGAGCAGGTTTTAGGGTTGCCTTGCTCAAGGGCACCTCGGCAGTGTGCAGGAGGTGAAACTGGCACCTCTCCGGCTACCAGTCCACACTCCATATTTTGTGGTCTGTGACTTGAACCAGCAACCCTCCGGTTCCCAAGCCAAGTCCCTAAATAGTAGGGTAAAGTCAGGTGCTACCAATGATACTAGTTATGGTTCTGTTCCATTCAGTGAATTAAAAATAAAAATAATACAGCTTTTTCCACCACAACGAGTTTAGGCAGTTACAGTCTAGTAACAAGTCTAAAATATAACGTTGTATTAGGTGATGACCAGTATAGAACCGGCTCGGCCAAGGCAAACTTGACTCATGGAACACCAAGAAAACACAGCACATTTTCCACGGTCAGGCAGTTGTTAAAAAAAAAAGTTATATAACACCCAAGGACATTTGAAAATAAATCTATCCATAAATTTCCAACTTTACTAATTTTATACTGCAAAAACTAACAAGAAAGGTGAGCTCACATGAGTGACATAGTGAGAAGCGTCCCCACTGATCTCTGGACAGTGGCAGCCAAATTAGCCTATGCTAAGTACCAATATGTGAGTACTGGATGGCAGATCTGTGTCTAGTGTGATGTAATGCCACTTATGAACAGAACCTTAAAAGTGTCATTTGTAACACCTGTGTTTCCCTACTATTTAATGCCAAAATAGCTGCTGTGAAAAAATGTTTCTTGGTCTGCAAATAAACTAGACTTCTGCACCTGCTTTGGCTCTTTTTTAGGTTAAATCTAGCCTGGGGGGGGACCCTTTCTGCTGCCATTCAAAGCTTTGTGTTTGCTGGGAGTGGCTTAGCGGAGTGATACGAGGCCACAGAGAGAGAGAGGTGGAAGGTTTTGCACAGGTTTTGCCTGCTGCAGCTTTAAGACAGCCAGGCTGTTTGTTGTGTAAAGGACAGATAGAAGTGGAGTTTTGTTTTGATACTGACTGGTTTTTATTAGCCCCGAAACAGGACCCTGGTACCTCCCAGCAGTGTCTCACCATTTTCCCTTGGATAGCAAGTCAAAACTCACCCTACTCAGACTCTGAAGCAGTTCACACATCAAAGTAAGCAGGCAGAAAACCATCAGCCTCATAATAAAATAGTGAAAAATGCAGTATGCAAGTTGAAACTTCCAGGTAATCACTGGCAGGGTGTCAGCTTCATTGATCTGTAATATTGCTGTGGTAATGACACTCTGAGGGATTATCTCACATAATTCTATCATCTGGTAATCTGTTAACTTTAATCTCTGACAGTGAAGCACAGACTGTTCGATTGGAACTGTGTGCCTGGCTGACATTGGCTCACCTTGGCAGACCTGCGATGACTCATACTCGATGACAAACAGATAAACAAACTAGTTTATTCACAATCACACTGTGCTCTGCTCCTCTTTTGTTGGCCAGCACATTTCAAGGTTTCACACACTTGTAAGAACAGATATTATGAAAATGATTAGACAGCTTTTATCTGTCGGTTGAAAGTTGAATATGTGAGTGTGCAGGATATGAACTGTTCCCTTCAGGACACCACAGTTTAGATATAACATATACACAAGTACACAAATATATGGCAACACATTCAAATAGGCATATTTTATAATGGCTTTATAAGTTGTTACTAATGGCTTTCCTGATTATTAATAACTCATTTATTAATGATGTATAAATAATATATATATTGGTAAGAAATGTATAAAAGAAACCAGGTTGGAGACTTGATTTTTCTAGGGCTGTCCTCTAATAGTCGACTAGATGGGAAGAGTCTTAGTCAACCCACTTTTCATTAATTGAATAGTCACTCTGTTCAGGAGTTGTGCCTTGTCAGTGAGAATAAAGTATCAGGGGATTGTTTCAACACAGACCTTTTCTAAAACAGGGAGGCACTTATCAGGGCACTTCTGCATATGCTAACTGTACTAGCTGCCATTAGCTACTTAGCGGCCTATCAGCCGACTCTACCCGGACTAGGAGCTCGAAGGACAGAGGGAGGTTTGTTCACACCACTAGAGTAGAAGCATTGGACTGCTGGGAGGAGGATGTCTTCAGCACCGGGCACCGGGAAGTTTTGTGCAGTTCACACTGTTATGAAAAACAGATTAGTCACATATGAGCAAAAAAATCAGATTCGGGCCACTTTTATCTTTAATGTGAACACAGCTAAACTGATCTCTAAACTGCATGGACGTGGGCTTGTCTCAGTTATGGTTGTGACTACAGCTCGGAAATCAACCTAGTTTTACCTTTATTTTCAGCTTATGATCACCATTGGCAATTTGGTGCCAAACAGAAATATCTTCTGCAGATACAGACATGATTTGGGTGCCGGTCTCTCCTAAACCTAGAGTGCTTCCACAGGCACACACAGTGGAGTGATCCTTAGCTGTAGTCTGTGTCCCATGGTAACGCACAAGAATGAAAAGCTTTCTTCCCAGCCTCCCCTGCTCCTGACAACCAGGAAGCATCCAATCCACGCACTGCCCCTCCCATCAGGCTTGCTGCTGGCTAACGGCAAAACCTGGCTATAGTGTGGAACTGTGAGTGAACTGGGAAAAATCAGAGTGGCAGGCTGGGATGTTTACTGTCTGCCTGCGTTTGAGAAGTTGACAGTGTTTTACAATAAGAACAAGGAAAAACAAATAAACATGGTTTACTATTTTCTGTGCTGACAGTATTCAGAATCAGGTCAAATAAACATGACATTGTTATAGCTTTATATTTATAATTATTTCTATTGAAACTGCTGGGATTATTATTACTTAATTCCACATGTATCATGACCAGACGTACAAAAAACCCTGGACTGATATGCCAAACCTATCAGGAAGTCAGCCATTTTGAAATTAGTGGTCATTTCTGCAGTTTGCATGCGTTGTACTTTAACAAATTTCTCCTAGAGAATTGATTAAATTGACTTAAAAGTTTTGGTCAGTGCAATCAAAAGACCATTATGGTTCAAAGTTATGCTATTTGTGATTGTTGAACTGCGTGTCCATGGCTTGCCGCCAAATTTCAACGTTTTGCCAGGAAGTTGTCATATAGTGTAAATGGTCCAATCTCCACCAAACTTCACATGTCCGGTAAGAGTCCCACCCCAAACACATCTACATATTCACTCATACTCATAGCGCCACCTATTGGACAGGAAGTAAGGTGAGCTTTTTGAGCCCGTAGGGCCCATATAGGTCATTCTCCATTTGAGCTGGTTGACAGACATTAAAATGCCTAACCTTACAGCAGAAATTAACATTTACCGAATTTTTCTAAGTCACCTATTTAAATGATATTAAGGCTTAAAGTTCTGTATAATTAAGGGTGTGGCCACAGCGGGTACATATCACTGTACTGAGTACTGAGGTCAAAGAAGGAGCTAAGCAACTGATAATACTATGGGCTCACCAGCTGATTAGAACTTTTACAGTAAGTGTGTTCCAAACTTTGTGTATGGCAGCTGGGATTAAAGTGTTAGAAGACAAAATTTTAGTGGCCACCTACTGACAATGCACCAAGCAGTGCACAAGTCAAAACAAACTCCAAGCATATCGATTTCTTAGCAAAAATGAATTTAGTTGCATTTTTCTCTTCAGGGATCCGGATGGTTTCGGTTCAGTTTTATCTTGTGAGTGAACAGGAGTGCAATGTGTTTCATAAGGTTTGAATGAAATGAAGTGCTATCTGTGAGCAGAGGAGAGGAGTTGCTCTGCAGTGCTGTGTGTTGCTGCTCAGACACTGACCGAAAGGCAGATAGCTGAATGCTGAAGCTCCATCCATCAGGCAGATCAGACCATCAATCTGCAGCTGACACTGCTCCACTTTAGTATGGACGAGCTGCTTCCCTCCACTTTGAAACTTGTAGAGACGTTGTGATAAACACACTGTCAGATTACATTTCTTGTTCAAACTCATTCTGTTAAATGCTCATCTTCCTCTACTTGATTTTAAAATGAAAATGCCTTTAACTTTCATGACAATAATAAATCACACTTTAAAGCTACAATTCGCTGCATTTTGGGCATCCAACAGTCTATATTACCCTCTACCCTCTACCCAATGCCGAGTGTTGGGTTGTATGAAATAGTGACCTTTATTTACCTCTTAAGTCTTAATTTAAAAATAATATTTTATCATAATTTCATAAAAAGCCATTTTCTGATTATTTAACTAGCTGTGGATGCTATTTGCTGTTAATGCAGACTCAATTTCATGTTTCCATGTGGATGAAAAACTGAATGTCAATCTGAAGAACATCCTTTGCCAAATGACTGGAATGTAATTATATATAATTGCTTAAACTTTTCAGTTATTTTAGCGATGTTAAGCCTCTTCTGGCAAAAAACCCCCAATAGTTTCTTCCTGCTTTTAGTGTGAGGCAGTTGCTGGACATTTTGATTTACATTTTATATATATATATTTTCAAATTTTGTAGATATTTTTAGAAATTTGAATATCGGCTGCTGCAGAGTAACAATCCAGTGCTTAAATATATATATGTGCATATATTATTAATATTTACAGGATTGGGAGCGTTACTTAAAATGTGATCCACTACAATTACTAATAAAATGTAATCAATAATCCAAGTATCACAATATTAAAGAAAAGTAACTTGATAACTTTGTTACTTTTAGATCACCTCAACACCAAATATGCAAATAAATGGGAAAGTTGCTTTTCATGTAGCAAATTATTAGTAGTTTCACATACAAGGAATTTATGTATATCTAATTGGAGGAAACTGCCCAAATGGGACAGAAGTAGCACCGATTATCACATCCCATTACCCCAACTTCCCAAACCAATCCAATCCAATATGGCGACACTGATGTATACACTGACTGTGTTCAGCTGACATTTGAACAAACAATAACTGTTACTTTCTTTTTTTGGTTACATCCACGTCCACATGTTTTCAAAGCCTATGATGGCCACTGGTGAATACCATTGTTCACAAACAGTAGGTACATGCATCAGGTTACTCAAGTTATAAGAATATGCTCCAATTTTAGTTTGATTACAGCATAATTTGTTTTTGCTGACTTAAAATCTCTGCAGACACACTGTGCCAGCCATCAATTACACTAAAGGTCAACAGGAACTTTGCCAGAGCAAGACACAGACCCATGGGCTTTAAAAAGGAATGGAAATGTCCTCACTTAATATTCAACCTTCCTGTGCTGCACCATGATAGATGACGACTGTTGCAAGGTACAGTAGCTATACACTCTGAGCACTGACTATTTGACACAATCTCTCTCTCTCTCTCTCCTCTCCCTCTTCTCCCCTCCCCCCCTTAAAATTATGTTACTGGGACTAAATTGTATATCTGACATGCTGCCTTAAGTTTAGAATGGACATAAATCTGAACCTACTTCTTTTGACTATTTATTCATCTAATTATAATTATTTTTTTTAATTTCTTAGTTGGATGAATATATTGTTTTTTGGGGGTAATTTTTGTCATTGTATTTTGATAATTTCATGGTGACCTACTTTCCTGATTCTAGTTTTGCCCTGTGCAATCCCCTCCTGAAGACATCGCTCGCTGCCTGCCAGCCAGCTCCCTGCCTCTCCAGCCCGCTTCGGTTCCAGTTTTGTTTTTGGATTTAAAATATCTTCAGTTTCCACTCACCTGAGAGTGTGTCTTTGCTTTGGGGTCCAAGTTTCAAGTGAACTTAACATCTCTCCTGCAACATGATTGGATGTTGTCAGAGTGGTTCAAACAAAGTGGAATTAAGTGTCAACTTTCTTGGAAAGAACAGCGCTAACATTAGTTGGTTTAGCAAATGAAGGGAAATGTTTTTGATTATTGTGTTTGGTGGAATGTATTAAGAATTTTCAAATCAAAAGGCTCAAATCTAAGTGAAGTCGTGAGCCATTGGTTTTAAAGTCCAAGTTAAGTTCCAAGTCCTTTTTGATTATCTTGAGTCTTAAGTCATCAAATTTGGGACTTGAGTCTGACTGTAGTCCAAGTCATGGGATTGGGACACTTCAGCTCTGTCGCAAGCACATTGATGATTGGTGGTGGTATATACTGCAAGGCTAATCTATGTTGAAAAGACAAGCAAATTTTAAAAATTGTTAAAAGATAAAAGTGACAGGCCTATATAAAGTTGTATCTTAAGTTAGCTAAAGTTAGCAAAATACTAGCTAACTAGCTAGTTAATATACATGAATCATTAGCTAGCTAGTTAGTAACATCTGATAGCTAATGTTATAAAAACAAAATCTAATTATCTAGCAAACAACTGATGGCTAACTATATATGGCTACTATATATGTATCTTTTATCTTTTAACCATCTCCAAAATGTGGTTGTCTTTTTAACACAGACGAGCCTATGTGAACTGCAACCGTTCCCACATTCTTTAGTGTTATATAAGAAGGCGTTTCAATAGATTTGTTTCGATCGTTGAACATCCCACAACTCTATTTGTGTGTTTTTTTGCCTTACATCCCAAGTTGAGCATCACTATCTAACTTATACCCAGCACTATTCAAAAGTTACTAATTGCTAGCACAGCACCAGAGTTTAAAACTATATTTCACACTAAAAATCCACAGTAAACCAAGCCAATTGTTATTTAATCGAGGTCATCTGTCAATATTGCAATGTTACAATGCAAAATTTCCTATAATCAGGGCATTGAAAGCCAATTTAAGTTACATGAGGCCAGTGGAACTGTTAATTGTGTATAATGTATCCAGGATGCAATTCCTCCCTTTCTTCATCAGTCTTTGTCAGCAGTTACAGCTGTTCTTTTAAGTATTATCACATGCCTGACACACTAGAGATCTGTCATTCGTCACTTGGAGGTCCAGAGCACATTTTATTTTATTTTGCTCCTTGCCAGTCATACCCACTGTTTTCTTTTCCAGAGCCTGTCAAAAAACCACTTTTGTCGTGCCATGTCCCACATTACTGTGAAAACCCTCCCTCTTGGCCTAAATCTTTGTCATTAACAATTGATCCTTTTCCTAAAGCCCCCCACCCATTGTAACCTCTGTCAGAAACGTCCTTCCTTTCCTTTTACTAGATACTT
>NW_023339652.1:19543322-19543742 GCF_004916995.1 Morone saxatilis
GGTATGGTAGGCATTGACTTGTTGTACAAGTCACTAAAACCACCATCTTGCAGGCCTGTTGGATGCCCAAGCATTTGCCCTACTTCCTATGACAATTACTGTCCCTCCACACATATTTGGCGAAGCAAATGAACTGGATTATAAATGTATTTGTAGGAGACAGGATTGACTATTTGCAAGTAAAACTCTTGTGGTCAGCCACAGACTGATCCAGCGACAAGCCTCAAAGCGGTTTGGAGGCTCGTTTGTATCAGTCATCCAACTCCACAACGCCAGAGCACCCAGTACCTCCAACCACCGCTGACTAAGACTGGTTTTAACTTCAACTAAACTGTGGCACAAACTATTTAAACTATTTATCTCTTTAATCTTTCATTTTGCACAGTTTAGTTTAGTTAGTCTTATATCTTCTATTATATT
>NW_023339652.1:19543762-19549243 GCF_004916995.1 Morone saxatilis
ATATTCTTATATTGTGATTCTTATTGTACTTGTACACTCTGTACTCTTTGCACTACATTCCCCTATGCTGCTGTGTCTGACTTGAATTTCTCCTACAGGGGGATCAATAAAGGAACATCTTATCTTATCACTCTTTTCACATTGGTTTCATCTGTGCAATATCCACCTCGTTGGCTCTTCTGCATTTGGGGAGAGCAGAGTGGTCGGGGTGGCGCTGCCACTGGGCGGGGCGGAGGTGAACGTCAGGTGGGCACTGCCAGTGTAGGCCACATCACACATGCTCAGGTGGTGGACCAGCTCCCTGCGCAGGTGGTTTTTCTGCTCGCGTTCGCTCTTCAGAGACTCCAGTGCCTCCTCCAGCTGGCCATCTGAGATGTCTTTCAAACGCAGTGCATCTTGTAGCTGGCTATTGAGGACCTCTGTCTCCTCCTCCAGGACCTTGATCTCATGCTTCAGGCCTTCATACTCCACCTAAAACAGGAGTGGAAAAACAGAGGGATTGTCTAGCCAATGGACTAAATCCCTGATGTGATGGAAGTTCCTAATCAAAGGCTGTAACTGAAACTGAAAGTTGCATCAAATTTTATTCAAATTCAAATTCTACATACATTCTTTAGGCTTGAGGCTTTAAATATGTCGTCCAATGTTCCCTGTTACTTGATTTCATATTGTTCATATTATTACTATAATTCATATTGTCAATTATTCTGTATCAGCTGATATTCACCTTGACATTGGCCTCTCAACAAATAAGATGACGTTTACCGTTATCAGTGGGCCAAGTTCAGGGCACGCAACGAACCACTCGTATCTGCACCGCTGCTATAATCTTGATTGACATGTGCTGAACCGACATCATATGCTGGCTGCATATGATTTTGGTAAGTATTTATAGTAGTCAGTGCATTAAGCCCCTTATTCCATGGTGTCTTCCTCTCACACTTAATGTTATTTACATTCATTAACAAAACAATAACGTAAAATACTTCAACATACAAACAGTTTATTAACTCATACCTCTACAGGATGTACATTGATGTTTTAGAATAATCACTGTCAACAGTTAAACTCATATGGTGCCTTCACAGTGTTTTTGTTAGCAGAGTAATGAGCACACAGTTTAGCATCTGAACTGACCAATGTTGACATTTGCAAGTACTTTTTTACACTGTTTGATGTGCTGCAGCTGAGTAGCTAATTGGCTATCTAGCTGGTGAACCTTTCAGCAGTAGAGTTTTACTTCCTCTGGGAATGTTGGTTTGCAAAGTTGCAGAACAAGAGTAGTGTCCTGAGATAACTTCTGATTTGAATTGGTGCTATACAAATGAAATTGAATTTAATTTAATTGAATGTTTGTAAGTTGGACATGAAGGGGAAAGCTAATGTGGACTGGTTTTCAGTCTGTGGCTCTTGGGTTGTGTAGCACAGTGGTTTTCAAACTGGGGTTCCTGGCTTGATAGGTATCCCTAGTAAAGGAGGAATAGAATATTTCAACTTTTAACACATTTATTTGAAATTAGACCAACAAGGAACAAGGTTGGCTGTTTATATTGATTGTAACTTATAGTGATCCTAGTTTGATCATTGATCGAAGACTTTATTATCTTCTCCATCTACATTGTCTCGACAAGTGATTTATAGAGCAGATATGTGTGTGTGTTTGTGTGTGTGGCAGAAAAAAAAATATTAACATATGTGACTAAGGCAAATAAAGTCCCACCATTGGACCAATGTAAAATATGATCCATTATATATTGTGTGTGTGAATCCTCTGTACCTGATTCTGTCTGAGTGTTGACACGAGTTTCTGCAGAGAGATGTTCTCCTCCTCCAGCTCAGTGTAGTCCTGGAGCAGCCGCGCCTCACGAAACTTGTACTCCCTGATCTCCTCTCGCATCCGGCTGCGCTGCAGCTCCAACATCTCATTACTCTGCTGAGACAGTTCAGGGAAATGGAGCTGGAGCTGTGTGCGGTTTATAATGCTGACAACCCAATTAAATGACTGGAACCAGCATGAAAGTAACTTGCTTTTACATGATAGAACTGTTGAAAGATGCGCTTATAACCATGTGGTTAGCTAAACCATTTCCTGTTTGTTTTATCCATGAAAACACTCTTACAAATATATAGCACCAAGCTAGCTTATGTATAATATGATATCCTTATCCCTATCGCTGTACTGTACCTCCCTCAGCTCCTGCAGCAGCGCGCTTAGGTGTTCGTTGTCGGCCTGTGCATTGGAGGCGGTGGCCCGGCTGTGCTTCAGCTCCGACTGGAGCTCCAGGAGGCGGCCCATGTAGTAGGCCTCCTTGGTGGCGGACTCCTGCAGCAGTGTCTCTTCGTTGGTCTCCCCATCTTCTGCCACCTTACGCTGGGTGGAGTAGGCTTGGCCGAACGCCTGGAACAGAGCAGGAAAGGAAAAGTAGAGTCTTACATGAAGACGTATAAAGTAGTTTAAAGGATTCTTATTTAGTCTTGTTCTTATATTGCGATGTCAATTTAAACTTGTGCTGGTTCTGGCTCTGGTTTCTCAGCCTTTTTATGACCCAGGATGTTTCGGAGGGGCTGCAAGCCGAGCTGCTAACGTTAGCTTAGCTTTTTTCTCCTGGATGAACTTGAAGATCCAGACGTCGACCCCGCTCGACTCACCAACTTCCAGGGCCTCGCTTCACAATCGCAAGATGCACGGCCCACCACGGCTCAGAACGCTCGCACTCGGGTACCCACCCGACCATCCTCCCGCCCTGCAGCGCGCAGCTCACGCCCGCGGGCGGCGCGGCACGCACCCGCCACACAACCCGCTGCCAACCGCGCACCGACACAACGCGGGCGGGCGCGCCGGGCGCGTCCACGCTCGACAGATCTCGGCACCCGGACGAGGCGCGCGGGCCTGAACACCACCGCCGCGTTCACCACTTTACCGTTCCGCAAGCCTACCGCCTCGCCTGCGCAACAGCGGCTGCATCACAGTACTAGAACCCAGCCCGGCCCGCCCACCCGATAGAAATGTAGAAAGGGTTTTTCATTGGTTTCAAAGCATCTCTCCTGCATCCATGGTACAAAAGTTTATGGAATCACTGCAGATTGTAAAACAGCTTGGAAATGTGCGGAGTTCATTGTTAGTGACAGCAGTGAGAGCGACAGGACAGAGCCATGACACTGAGGTCCAACATGTAAAGAGAGGTGAGTCAGCTTCAGTAGCCTTATCACTGATCACTGAGCTCTTCCTCCACTGAACACTGAAGAGAGGAACATATTGAACTAAAAATCAATAAGAGGGCCCACGCTAGGCTGAACTTCAAGCGTAGAGAGAGGTAGGGGAAGAATATGTGGGAAACTCTCTCTCTCTTCTTGTTGCTCAGAGGAAACTCAATGTGTGTGATTTTGCTTATGGGCATGACCGCAGCAATCACGGTGCACTGTCCATTTCCCCACAGGAGTATAGTGTAAGTACAGTTTAACACAGTCAGCTGGGACCTGTTCTCTGTCCCTCTGTTCACTGAGCCAGTGCTGCATTGAAGACAGCACACATGTTAGGCTGAGTTCACTAAGATTAACAGGGTCCCCACCCTTTTTAAGAAATTGTTTTCTAGGATCTTTCTAGTTTTTTTTTTGATAATACAGGACTTGCTTTGGTTGAAATCAATCAATCAATCAATATTTTTTTAAGTTAGGTCCAGAAACATCCCTGTGCATGTATTTAACAACCATGACAACAAATTTGATCATTAACAGGCTGTTTGCATTCAGATGTGACCATCGACAGCAATTCCACAGGACTGTTCTGAGATTTTTATGAAGCTTAGAAAAAAATAATAGACCAAATAGACAAATATTAAATTGATTTAAAAATATATAAACAATGAAATTATTGAAATTTCATTTATTTAATTTCCTGTAATATTTTGTTTCAACATCAGCCTGCTATGTAGTCATGTTAATGCACATAGTGCACACATACAGTACATCCATGATTAGTTAGGAGCTAAGATGTGATGGTATCATAGTAAGCAGAGGTCAAAATGAACGGTTCAAAAACACTGCATTTGTGGGTCCAAACAGGAACAATTGGGAAGAAAAGTGTGGACCAGGAGAACCCCTTTTCTACTAAATTAGCTCTGGTTCTTAAACCGGTTCCATTCAGGATTCAACAACAGTTAACAAGTAATAATCTTCCTATTAGGAATATAGCTGCTTCCTGTGTGAACCATCTATAGCTGAATAGGGTATGCCTACGCTGTCTATTTGGAGAGCCTGATATTTTCTGAGGTGGTATGCGGTGTAAAATAAACACTGCTTTATATGGCCCTAAAGCACAGCTAGTTTTCCTGGGGTCCACATTTTTTTGCCATCTCTCATCTAGTCTAACGTGTTCTGATGTCTCTGCACAACTGTGGCAAAGGAAAAGGAATGATGTTGCTGCTGCAAGACCTGATTGGCCGGGTCCAATATAACATGTTACTCAGCCATGCAGGTTAAAAGCCCCTGTTGTGTAGGATGTGATCAATTCTGCCCCTATTGGTAGTATCAAAAAAGACACTGTGGCAGACAACAATGTGCACTGCTACCACCCACAGATCTGACCCAGGGACACTGACAGCTGCAAATATTGTCTTTACTAATTTTAACTACCACTGTCGGAGTGCCCTACAAACAAAACCTTCAGAATTATCTGAAAAACACTGCAACCACATAAACTATCAACATAGTGTGTACAAATATGGATTTTTCAAACGTAAGGCAAGGATGAGCTGAGCACAATTGTCAGCACACATCTCAACTTGTCAGCTACTACAGAATGTTCATTACTCATCTGAGCTGTGAGGGTAAAAAGATCCCATCAGCACCCGACTGGAAATGTTTTAGACCTCAGCAGGCAGCGGAGCGTTGGTGGAACACATAAGGGACAAAATATTGATTTTACCTATGAACTCCCTCTGTAACATCCCACAGCTAATCAGCACTGTAGAGGAGTTACCGGATATGGATGATGTGCGCAGCGCAACTGTCTGTTCATGGCCACGGCTCTGCCATTACTTTAACACAGCACACACACAACAACAATGCATACGTGTCAACACACAGCACCATAATGATGCTCAACATGCCATCAGAGTGAAATACAACTGACATGCACATTCAACTGCCATACATCAGTGTGCAGGAGACATTGATCCTGGTATCAGATAGCAGGGTAACAGGCTAGTAACAGATTACACGTAATGCACGGGAGTAAACAAGGCATTTTATTCAGGAACTCATGTTCCTTTTTTAACCTGTACCTCTACTCTATATATTTTTGAACAAGTAATCTACTTTTTACTTTGCTACATTTGCTTTTATACCTTCAAGAGCAAAAGGCTCTATCTACAGCCGGTGTATGATTTGTCTGTTCTGGGATACTGTAAATAAAAATGGCTCATTCTTAGGTAATATTCAGGTGATTATACACTCATAGTACCTATGAATGTTATATTCCAT
>NW_023339652.1:19549285-19549438 GCF_004916995.1 Morone saxatilis
TTACACACTGGTCCTTTAAAAACTGTACAAATGTAGAGCTAGCTAAAATGTAGCGTTGGGGTTGTTGCCTAACACATTACTCTTTACTTTTTTTAAAGCGATGCAATAATTTAATAATTTATTACTCCCTCACATAATATGAACTGCATTTAA
>NW_023339652.1:19549538-19552365 GCF_004916995.1 Morone saxatilis
CTGTTCTAGTTCTTGGTGCTTTTCTAACTCTAGATTTGAACCCGGTATGAGGATCTTACGTCATCGGACAGTATGGATCTTTAAATTATCAGCAGAAACAAGCTGGAGGCCTAAGGTTTAGCACCAGCTTGGCTCACAAGCGCCCCCCCTGAGACGCCCTGCTTTTACCAGTTGGTGTAATCAGTTGTCATCGTTGCAGAGGCAGAAGACAGTAGAGACCTCCTACAGACAATGAACATGAAGCGAGTCCCTAACCTGGACAAGCTAAACAGTGGATGGTAAAAATTTGGCTTTAGACTGGATAAAAAGTCAATGTATGACTTCTGGCAGGAAACCACAACGCTGACGCAGGCACAAAGGGGATATGACACCACTGACAGGTGACCGGTGAAACACAGCATTAGCCTGAATAAAATTGCACATTTCTCTGAGTTTGAACATTGTTGGAAACATTTGGGATAATGTAAGTACACAACTCAACTAGATATAGAACATAGCTCTAGCTTTTTTTAGACATTTTATGTGGAAATGTTAAGTTACGGCAGGAACGTACCATAACTTACAATCTTTTCCTAACCCTAGTTTTTGTGGCTAAACTAAAGTGAGACTGTTTCACAATGTTCACCATGTAAGCTTTATTTTTAAAGTCATATTTATTATTGCTAACTTGACTGCGGAGCCCTGCATAGTCACATAAGAAATTACACTAGTGATACCTATAGCGTCATATTTAGAAGTGGCGGGTCTGGTCAGTGGCAGTATTTAAGAAGCCATATATTTCTGAATGGGTGTTTGGAAGACTAGAAGTTTATTAACTGCCCCATTGTATCTATAAAATTCCAAATTTTGGGAACATGGTGGATCCTGTTTGGAGCTGAGGGAAATTGCTGCCTTAGCTTTGTGTCATAAGCTGAGATACTGTTGCTGGTCTACATATTCTAACATTATGTTGTGTTTAAAATACCAAATATGACACACATACAACCTGTTGCACGGTTATAGTCCAGTACAAGTAGAGCCTGACCAGTATGGAAATTTTACCAATTTTAGAGGGGATATTATTGCAGATATAGTGAACTTTTGAGCTGAAAGTAAAATAGATTACTTTTTTTGCACTGAGATGACAGTGCAAATATACTCAGAAGGCTGTTTTCTCAAACAAATAACTTCCATTGTGTAGGATTTAATGGTATCTAGTGGTGAAGTTACAGATTGCAACTAACTGAACACTGCTGGCGTCTGTATTTGACAACCTAGGAATGAAAACGGCTGTGACGTCTGTAGGAGAAACTGCAGTGGCTGCGAAACTCACAAAAGGCCCTACCTAGAGCCAGTTTGTATTGGTTTGTTCGTCCGACTACTATAGAAACATGGTGGTTCTCAACTTTCAGTTAAACTTGCGGCTCAACTTTGCAGTGACACCAATATATTAACACAAGCTTTTTTTGTGCATTATGTACCAGAAAAAAATATTGGATCATTACAGATAACATATACGCCGATACTAATACGATACCGATGGGCAATATTGCCTGACTGATATATCAATCGGGCTCTAAGTAAGATTTTGGTTGATTGGGGTTGTCAGAAGTGACCTTTTTTGCCCCAGAACCCCCGAGTAGTTAGCTCTGGCCCTGCATGTGGGTCAAGAGTGAAATGAGCACATTCATCTCAGCTGACAAAGAGTTGGAGGTGAGTTCTAGGAGGTCTGAACCGGCCAACAGCGATATGTTAATCTGCCGCTTCCTTCGACTGTCGCTCTGAGACCAGTGTCCTACTTAGCTGACACAGTGCCTTACTGCCAACTCTGACTTCATCCTGTCTCAGACTGAGAGAGACAAGGACAAAACAGAAGGGGACAGAGCGGTGTCCTACTAGCCCACTGCAACAGGACACAGTAGGCAGAAATAAGTGATGGTAGTGAAGGGATTCACATATATAAGAACACCCACAATTAATTTTTCAATCTACCCAAACCTTTATCTATTTCACCTCCCTCTTTTACTCCACCTATCATTCTCATTTCTCTTTCTCCCCCTGTGTCTTCAGTCAGCTGCTCCGTCAGCATACTAATGCCCCCGGACTGAAGATTCTCCCATAAAACTGTCCCTGGTGACGCTGTGGGAAAGGCTAAGACATCAGAGCGGGTTTATGCTGCAGTGTAGCTTAGCAGGAGTTTAGCCTTTAAAACAGAATATTCACTATGTGTGAAAAGTGATACCTGCTCCTGCAAAATGGTTGACGGGACAAGATTTCCTCCAGTATTTAGATTCTACACTGTCCTGCTTTAACACACAGCATCCAGGCATCATTAATTTATCTATCTAAAATACATAATACCATGCTGAAGCTTAAAAACCCACGGAATATATTGGATATTATAGATGTTTGCTTCACATAATGTTCATTTGCTCAAATATTTGACCCAGTTTGACACCAAGTCGCAGACTAGTTCGTCATGCAGCCCTTCATTTGAATTTAATCTGTAATTTGAGTAAGCATAGACACAGTCTGACCCCGAGTCAGTCACACAAACAAAGGCAGCCCAGTTAGTTGGTATTTCTAGCCCCATCCTCCCAATTATCACATTCACACTCTCCAGGGTAGATGATGCTATCATTGTGCAGACAGACAAATACTGTATGTGAATTCTTGACACTGAAACATCACATTACTTGCAGATTACATCTTATTCAGGCATTTATCTAATATTCTCATCCAGAAACTTCAGCCTGAGTAAAAGCTAGTGGTATAAAGATTTAGTTTTTGTCTATGTTTTGTTTATTGTCAAAGGAATAAACACAATGTCAAGTTCTGTGTGTTTGTT
>NW_023339652.1:19552502-19552631 GCF_004916995.1 Morone saxatilis
TGATAACCTTTAAGATACACAAACAAAAGACATGACTTAGTTACAAATAAATCTCAAAAATTCATTCTACCAAGTTCTATGTTCACATAATAAAGTCTTAAACTATTTAACTTAAATTGCACGTTACAA
>NW_023339652.1:19552731-19555568 GCF_004916995.1 Morone saxatilis
CACATTCACACACCGATGATGCAGCAACGCGTGCAAATTTGGGGTTCAGTATCTTGCTCAAGGATATTTCAACATGCAGCGGGGAGGAGCCGGGGATCAAACCAACAACCTTCTGATTAGTGGATGACCCGCTCTACCTCTAAGCCACAGCCCCCAACAAGTGGAACAGTTCCACAAGGAGGCCTTTCAAGCTTAGCTAGCCCAGAAGGTTTTATTTTGATCTCATATCGCATTTTGTTTTGAAGCTGCCCTCCCTGTAATGCAGGCTCCGCAAATTGGGCCTCAATCACTGTAATTTGGAAAGCATCTTTTGATGTTGCTTGTTCCTGGTAATATATCAACCGTCAGACCTGTAGTAGTCCAGCATGACACGGTTGGGCGTCTCATTGTTGCACAGACAGACGTGGTGGTACAGCTGGGCAAGCTCCTCGCTCAGCGTCACCAACTCATCCTGAGCTGCGTTCAACGCCCCTTGGCTCTCACTGGCTGCTGACTGAGCTGCCTGCAACTCCAACTCCAGGCTAGACATCTGAAAGAAGAAGAGAGGAAATCCTTTATCTCTGTAACCATCTCTCATTCTGTTCAAACAGACACAGTCAGTATGTCATTGTTACCTTATCCTGTCCCTCCCTGCAACTCTTCTCTAATGAGGCGACCTGCCTTTCCAGCTTCAGGAGCTGACCATTTCGCCTTGGCTTCTCCTCCGATGCTCCCGCTGCACACTGAGCCAGTCGGTCATGGAGGGCTCTCACCTCTGCCTTGAGCTCCACCACCTCTGTCACAGCCACACGGTACTTGCACTGCATGATCTCCAGACCTGGCGTCTGATATGCAAATACCTGACTTTTGTTCAGTGTCTCACTCTTATCCTCCTCAGTTCTTCCTTCCTCTTCAGCCTCTTCCTCATACCTGTCCAGCTCCATCAGGGCCTCATGGTTGAGCTGAAAGGTGGCACTGGTGTGGGCTTCCTGGTTAGGGTGAGCCCGTCTATGTAAGCGGCGGAGGACAATGACTTTCTGGCTAAGACGGAGGGCCTTCTCATGCTGCTCAGTTAGGGCCCCCTGGGTGTGTTGGAGCTGAGTCTGGGACTCCTGCAGGCTGGTCATCAGTGCTGCTTTCTCACGTTCAACCTGCAGAGGGGAGCACCAAGATTAGGTAAAAGCACAGCATATATGGTATGATCCAAGACATTTTCAAACCTTTTTTTACGCATACACAAAATTAGAGTCATCCCTAAGCATCCAAATATCAGGGACCCAAATCACATTGTGCAGCTATATCTTCAATTATTACACTGGAATTTGAGTCCTTTGAATGGCTGTTTTTGCAAAGGAAGTGTTCAGATAACAGGAAGTTTAAACTCACTGTCCCCAATTCACCTATCACAATAATCAAAAGGAGAAATCAGGTCATTGGACTGGGTCTGTCTGTATCAAATATCTGATAATGAGAGTGGTTCATAGATTAACTGGAAGCATCCCAAGCTGCAAGACTCATCAGATCTGCCTTATTTACTTGAAACCTCTTTCATGTTCACAATAACTGACTGAATCTGAACAGCCAGTAAGAGAAATTTACCAGGAGACCTTGCTTTGGTAACCACAAAGATGATACGGGTTTGTTGTATAGCTGACATCAAAGACAGTTGTGGTTCAATGTATGCACAATTTGAACAGCTTCAGACAGACATCATGTAAAAAACGCAGCTTAATTTATTTTATATAGGTCACTGCATGGAAATAGCAGGGATCCAAATGCACAGGGCTCTGACAAAGAGCCCAAGTTTGTCTGGCACAAGTTTTGAACCTGGCTCAACTTTTTGTTTCTCTCTCTAATAATCAATCTCTCTCTTAACAAGGAAGGCTAAAATGCACAAAATTTGTAAGGTAAAAGAATCCTGGTGTGAGATATTTGACTGCTGTCACTGGTGTAGAACCATCCAGACAGGTCAGAGACGCACTCTTCAACACAAAAACACATCTCTTACCATCTGAAAGTGAACACCTCCACAACCAGAGCTACTTTAAACATACACTGAACCATAAAAACTGTCTCAAATATTTTAAGCAGCATTAAACCACAAAGATATCTTCAAAACATTAGCCCAAGTACCTGTGAAGGCACTGTTTCTCATTAAAGTAAATACTTCAGGTTCCATCGGGTGTAACGACACAACGCTGTAGTACAAAAGTGGATTCATTAACATTTAAAAGAGCAGGCTAGACAGCATTGAAACCAACCATCTACTGTAGAGTGGTCGATAGGGTAGTGTGTCAGTTGAGATATAAATAAGCTCTTCCTGCAGCCCATCCTATCAGAGAGGCTGCAGGGAGCAGGAATGGATTACACCTACAGGAACTAAAGCAGATTCACACATACGGATGTGTGTATACACACAATATACAGCTTTGTGGTGATCTGAGCATGATTTAATGCATTAAGTAAGTGGTTGTTAGGTATGACAGATGCCCAGAGAGCTTGGAATGTATGAGAGAAAGTTGTTTGGAAAGAAAACAAGAATGAGTGTGTGAGAAGAGACAAAAGGAGAAAGTGAGAGACAGGGACACATTGGGGATACTGTATGTCAGCATGTTTTCATAGTAAATTATTCAAAAGCTTTAGCTTTTTAAAGAGGTGTAGAAACATGGCGGTTCAACATGGAGGCCCCAATAAAGGAGACAGGTGCCATCTGAAGATAATAACAGCTCATTCTGAGGTAACAAAAACACACTGATTCCTATATTCAGGTGATTACACACTAATTAAAACTTACCTATGAATATTATGTTCCATTTCTGACAATAGATCCTCCTAATATCTGAATATAACAGAGTCCT
>NW_023339652.1:19555668-19566039 GCF_004916995.1 Morone saxatilis
TCTGACCACTGTGTGATGGAGAGGGTGCTGATCATTGTCTATGATGGATAACAGTTTATTCAGCGTTCTCCTCTCCACCACGGACTCAAAAGACTCCATTTGCCATCACTGTGTGTGAAAGGACGAATGTGGCATTTAGTATAAAAGTGCTTTGAGTGGTCGGAAGAAAGGCGCTATACAAGTACAGTCCATTACCATTTACTTCTCACCGCCACAAATTTCTTGAGCACTGCTCTTAGCAACTGCCTCAGTCCAATTCCATGTCCCCAGCCAGCGAGAGGGTTGGGTCTTGAAGACCTTGCAGACAGGAAACTACATTAGGTATTTCCAGGTCAATCTCATTCCATTTCTGGGCCTACCCATGTCTGTCTGGTAACCCATCTTCGCCTGGCCTCCATCTGGCCCCTTCTCTGGGACCAATTAGCCTTAGATGTCTCTTCTAGGGAGTTCTTGGGAAGGAAGGTGCTTTATTGATTAAAATGCAATTTCATTTATTTGAGATGACAAAAGTATGTTTACAGGCATCCATACTGGTATATGGATACCCTAGTGGCTGGCAGACCTCACATTGATAACACCAGCTTAGAGCATTTCACCACAGTGGCAACAGGGAGGTAGAATGAGTAGACAAACTGTATTTCAACAGTACGAGGTAGGCGTAAACTCCACAGTAGGTGAATATCTGCTGCAGATAACATAGTAATTGTTCTGCTGGTTAAAATTTTTTAATTCACTTTGTTTTTCTTCTAGACAAGGCAGAGGGCTCAGGGGCCTCAGTGCCAGTCTTAAAGCCATGTCTTCGGACAACAGCAAAGTTCTCCTTACACCACGCCTCGCCAGGCGGCTGGCCGCTGTCGCTTCGACCACTTCATCTCCTGGGCAGTCGCGGAGCCCCTCGGAGTCTCCGTCCAAGGAGCCCCTGTCTAGGGAGGGTGGGAGAGAGGAGAAGGAGCTGGACAGAGAGGGCCTCCAGGTGCCATCTGAGCAGAGCCTGCCACCCTGCACGCCTCCGACCCGCTCGCCCAGCATCAGTGCCTCTTCATCATCGTCGTCATCGTCATCGCCTGCCCTGGAGCCAGCTGGTGAGCTGCGCAGGGAGCCCATGAACATCTACAACCTCAACGCCATCATTAGAGACCAGGTAGAACACACTTGATCAGTGGCAATGGATTTCCCTTTCTGCTTTCCTTCCTATCGACTTTTCAGATCTGCATTATAATTCCTCTCCTTCCTTCCTGTTCATTTACCCTCCCTCCTTTTGGCTGAATTCCTCATCATCTTCCACTTTCAACCAATTGAGAACTTACCTTCTGCTCTTGCGTTTCCTCTTAAGCACCTTCAAAATGAAGTGGACCTTCTTTATCCTCTCATCTCCTCTTGTGTTCACCTCCTATCTTCTCCGCCTCTCTCCTTTTTCTCCCCCAGGTGAAGCACCTCCAGCGGGCGGTAGACAGGTCTCTGCAGCTGTCCAGACAAAGAGCTGCGGCCAGGGAACTAGCCCCTCTCCTGGACAAGGACAAGGAGAGCTGCATGGAGGAGATCCTGAAGCTCAAGTCTCTGCTCAGCACCAAGAGAGAGCAAATAGCCACCCTCAGACTGGTGCTCAAGGCTAACAAACAGGTGAGGCATGTGAGGTATTCATGTTATTTTGGACTGTGTAATTCGAATGATGTGGCAATGTTTTGGGTATTGGTTAACAATGCCTCTAGGGAATGAGTCCAGCAGTTTATAGACCAACTGTTTACTGGCCTATGCTTCCCTAAGACACATCAACCAATACGGCTGATTGAAGGACACACTTGGCCAAACCTTTACCCCTTTGCTATTAGTTTATATTGCCTGTTTTATGTAGTATGGCCCAAGTTATGTGTGCATCAGTGACAGTGATACTACAGAGGCTACAACTAACATTATCCACTGAAAGTATGTCTGTCCATTTGTTAAAAAGAAATGACAAGAGTTGCAGGAATGAGTCCTAAAACCACCTCATCTCAAAGTCAATGGATTTTCTGAATGGGTTTTTGGTTAACACAAGTTTAAGACATGTTTTGTTCTATGACATAAAACAAATCAGTAAATACCCCATCTGTGAATTCTGAAGTCTTAAAAAAGGCAGTTGCTAGCAAGAAACATGTATCATAAACATTTGTTTGCCACAGAGCTTACTTTCTGCAGTAATCCAAAATTAGTTAATTGAAGGAACCGGAATGATGCTAACTTCTAAAACACAGAAAACTGAATTTACGATCCGTTTGTGTGTTCATCTAGACGGCAGAGGGGGCTCTGGCCAACCTGAAGAGTAAGTATGAGGCGGAGAAGTCCATGGTGACTGACACCATGATGAAGCTGAGGAACGAGCTGAAGGCCCTGAAAGAGGATGCTGCCACGTTCTCCTCTCTGCGGGCCATGTTTGCAACCAGGTCAGAGACAAAACAGGAGCAACTGAGGTCCACTACTCAGTTGTTTTTTACCTTAACAATGACAATGTGAAATATATTTCTTTGCAAGGATGAAGCCACAGAGCAGTTGCCCCCCGGTCTACTTTGGACCGGCCCAAAAATCAATTAATATACCTTTAAAGTTACAATATCAAGACTTCTGCAGTTATATTCAAGAAGACACACAACAGTTTTAGTTTTCATATCAGTCCTTTCATTTCTCAATGTATCAATATAAGTTACATTTTCTCTCAGTCCAACAATCGATAAAAGGAGTAGGTTGACATTTTGGGAAATGAGCTTATTCACTTTTATGGCTGAGAGTTAGATGAGAAGATTGATACCGCTTGTATCTGCTATTTTTCAACCCTCTTTCAACCTGCTTAAACTTGCTCTGTTCAGGTGTGACGAGTACGTGACCCAGTTGGATGAGATGCAGAGGCAGCTGGCTGCAGCGGAGGATGAGAAGAAGACTCTGAACTCCCTCCTGCGGATGGCCATCCAGCAGAAACTGGCCCTCACCCAGCGCCTAGAGGATTTGGCCTTCGATCAAGAGCAGACCCACCGCACCCGCGGGAGCAGGCTGACCCGCAGGAAGACCAGCACCCCCAAAGTAAGTCCCCCGGCCTCCACTTCGGCCTCCAACCTAGCCCAAGACTCCACTTCATCTTTGGCCCCCGTCAGCATCACCCTTTCAGGCCTTACTAGTCCTACGTCAATGCTTCCCGATGATCCCACTGCGCCCCTTAGCCCCTCTGTGGTCAGTGCAGCTGCTGCAGCTCTGGCCTCAGCTCTCACCTCTCCTACATCACATGTACCCCCTCGCAGTCCATCATCCCCAGCGGTTGCCTCATTAGCTGGCCCTCCAGCACCAGAGAGCCCCCCAACTCTGGAGGCCCCCTCCTCTCACTTGGTGCGGACCCCGCCCTCAACCCCTCTGAGGCTGGCTCACTCCCAGTGGACCCTGGGGCTGCGAACGTTTGTGGTTGACTCCCACAGTTTCAGTGTCAACATCTCCCCCGCCCTGCCCCGTAGCTCTGGCCTCTCCAGGCCCTACACCCCAGACTCTCATGCCTCTCCCCCTTCCACCTCCACCACCACCACCAGGCACTCCCAGCCAGGATCTGCCCCCTCCTCTCCCTACCGTTCCCCTACTGTGGGGCTCAGGCGCTCCACGTGGAGCCCCTCACTCCGAACTCGGCCCTTGTCCACCCTTACACGCTCTTCTGTCCTCCACCCTCCTTACTCCTCCTCCCACTCCCCTTCTTCCTCCCACAGTTATTCCCCTACCTACTATAGCTCCTCTCCTGCTTTTACCCCCTCTAGCTCCTACCTCACCTCTGGCACCTCCACCTCCTTCAGCCACTCCACTCACTACACCCCCCTCTACCCCAGATACTTCAGTTCTTATCGGCCCCGGCACTGATGTCCTACCGTAAGTCCTTTACTAGAAGCCCTTTGAAGGCTTTTCCACCAGGCTCCTTATTGACACCAAAACTGCAACTCTCATCATCCGTCTCTTTTTGTCACCTGAGAGAGTGTGGGCTCACAGAGAGGAGGACAGAGTGGTTTCCTGTTTCCCAGTTCCTGTTTTCCTGTGCCTAAGCTTTGGCCAATGGGTTCTGAATGTTCAGTGACTTTGCTCAGGGATTTGACATAAGGAGCACAAGCGGCCCCGCCTTCCTTTTATTCTGGGGCTGCTGATTGGTCTACAGGAGGATGTTAATAGAGACTTTTTAATGAGAGTTTTTAGCATTTAGGTTCTTCAGGTTGAGACCACACATGCATGGAAGTGATTAAATCACAAAGACATTCAGACACTGACTGGACACTTGGCGGACGCTTTCATAGGTTTGAATGAGGGCCATGACACATTAAATACTGTCCTCTATATTCAATGTAATATCCACTCTGTTTTAAATGGTAGTGAGTCTCATATACTGTATACACAAACAGTGTAAACCACATGTCTTTCAGTGCAAGCATTCTCCTTTTTTGATGAGGTACTTGGATGCTTAAGGGTTCAGTATGATTCAAACTAACATTTGAAAAGGTCAACCGCTGTGCCCATGGCAATTTGGTATGCTTGTTGGATTTTTGGTTTTGAAAAGTTAGGAAAACTGTTGCAAGCAGGCCCTTAAATTCCAGCGTTGGAAGGGTATGAGGGGTGTTTGAGAGGGTCTTCGGCTTTCCAACAAGAACTAAGTTTGAAGCATACTGACTTCTTTAGTGTTTTAGCTTTGATTACACTCTATAATCTATCTCTCACACGCACTTGTATGATGAGACAGCTGTGGACAAGGACTGATGAACTATGGTCATTGGTACGCGCTGTATATTTTCAGCCACACTGTCACACTTTCCAAAAGGAAACCATCAGTGCACCTCAATGAGTATCCTTCATCTCTTGTCCAGGGTTGTTGCCATCAGCAGCTCAACCTTAAGCAACTTTTGTCCATCTCTAGCACCACCCAGTGGTTTGTTCTTATATAGCCATGTACACAGCTATGCATGTTCACGTTTGGATGCTCTTATACTGCAGATTTCCTTCCCCATCCACATGAGAAATTGATCTGATAGAGGTGCAGGCTGTATGGAATGTCGTGTCAGGAAGAACTTATGAGAAGGAGGAAGGGAGGTGGAGAGCACTCAAACATGGCATATGACCAGTGTAGGATTAACTAAATACCATAGTCTAGTCATTGTACAAAGAAGCAACATGACTTGGAGTTATTTCTGGGATGTGTCTCAATAGTCTGAAGTTGTTTTCTCCTAGTTTTTATTTGAACCTACTTTAAGTATATCAACTATTTAAAAGCC
Source organism: Morone saxatilis (assembly GCF_004916995.1). Taxonomy (NCBI): domain Eukaryota; kingdom Metazoa; phylum Chordata; class Actinopteri; family Moronidae; genus Morone; species Morone saxatilis. Next base: position 19,560,927 of record NW_023339652.1, read on the forward strand.
CTGCTAAAATAAAAAAATCTCCCCCAGAAACCTGACAATTAAAAAGAACACGTCAAATTCCTCAACATATCACCTATTAGTTACAGCAGGGTGCAAGAGTTAGCAACACACTGGAGGGGATTAATCTCACAATAATTTGTAAATTACTTCATTTGGTCCAAATTCAGTTTCCACGCAAGTTAAGACCCCTTGTGCAAATCGGCCTCTTTCTAATTCTTTGCTCATTTTTAAACCCTAAACCAGACTGTTGTCTCTCGCTATTCCTATTAGCTTACTACAGATGACTTATTTGTTATTCAAAATAAATTCAGAATCCAGCAATTTTGTAACCACGTGCTGAAATTAGGGAATTTACTCAACAAACAGGTGATTCAAGAAAGTACAACCACATGACCACATGACTTAGTATCTTTATATCCACACAGTGGTAATTCAAGACTATTCTGACTCACCATCATGCTGACTTTAGAGTTGGTAAACTCACAACGTAGCACCCTATTGTGCCTCTGAGGCCATCTGCAGAGGTTCGTCCTGTAACACGGAAGGAATGTATTCAGGTTATGTGAAGGCTTGTTCACGGCACTGCACCAAACTCAGGGAAAGTGACGCACCTCATTCAACCTGGAATGAGTCAACAACCAAACCAGAATGACTACTGACATAACAATAATGTTTTGACTGAGAGAGAAGATCTCCTAAATTAAATTTGAGATAAGTCCTAGTCAAGTTAAAGGAAGGAATTCTGAAATTGTAAGAAATTTGCTTCTTACCCAGACTCACACGAGAAGACAGATATCAATTTCATCTGACCAGTGCAGAGATAGGCCTGGGGTTTGTGTAGCCTAGCTTACATAGCAAAAATGGTCTGGCCAATTGGCGGTCCACAGAGCCCCCATACACTCGGCACAAAGGCGACAATGAATTACTGTTCACTGGTGGTCCAGATCTGGCCCATGACATAGCCATACCTCAGCCAACTGTATAACCATAGCTGGCCCTATTCTGGCCCTATGTTGGACCAGACAAGTTTAAAGTTTTTGTTTGTTTTTGGCAATGGTGTTTTAGGTATTTCCGCTATACACTAGCTGTCAGAAATTCCTGATATATTTGACACAGAATTAGAACTAAGACAGTCGTGAATGTTTTTTCCCCACTCTGTCCATAATTATGGTCTGCGCGATATGGACCATTAATCTGAATACACCTTCCAGGAACTCTTCTGTTTACCCATCATATGTGATTAGCTAGTAAGCTGTAGTCACCAGTACATCCAAACCTGCACTGGAATCACAATTGATGGTGATCTTCTCATTTGACTGGAGTTGACAGCAAACAAATTTCTTAAAATTCTTTTTTGATGTGATTTGAACTGTTGGCTAATATCATATCTGAGATCCTACCAGTTCAGCACACATGAGACCATATTCCCTGTGTCTGTGTGTGCCTTACAAAGCCTATTATACAATACCTACACAGTGTAGCCTAATAACAATGCCTGTCTGGAATTCTTTTTAAAATGTGCTTCCTTCAATTTTTATTTCCACACCTGCACCTCAGGCTAAACTGCTGGTTTTGTGTGTATTTGTTTTTGGCTTGGATTTTCTTTCAGTTGGGTGGAAACTGACTCATCAAAGTCAGATAATACTTGTTACTGGTAGTAGATATTTTTTGTCTGAGTGCTGTCCAGAATACTTACTTGGCAAATACTTGCTCATGTCCCTTTCAGCTTTTCTCCAAAGTACACCGTCCCTTTTTCCACTTTTGCATCGTTGGATGGAACCTTTAATCTCTACTTTCCTGTTTCTTTCCTTATCTATTAATTATGGCTGTCTGCTGTCTATTGACATTTGTCTAACACTGTAAATGGGTGCACCTTCTTGACGACAACACACAAGTTTTTCAATATGCAACATGGGGCAAAAACTCATTTGACAGCACCTTTATTTTCTAGATTTCTAATTGGCTCCTTTGAAAGTAGTCTTTGCCCTGATGGGCTCACATATTGCATTCTCTTTTTTTCTACTGTAAACAATCTAGTTTGATCTAGTTAGTTCTGTATGCTACCACTTGCTCAATGATTTCATTCACTAAGTCCCTCCCTGATCTTTAAATCTTTACTGCACTCACAGTCAGCACTAAAGCTGATCAATTTCTTTGAAGCCAGGCCTGGATGTAATTTGAATCAGATAATTAACAGGAAATTTTCATAACTTAACTTATGGGACCACACCAGTGGTCCTTGTTTACACAATTTAGTACAAATTGCATATTTTACTGTGACTCTTTTCTGAAGAATGTATGGTTTCAGATTTTTTTATGATTTTCTTCCCTCTAAACTATCAGCCTCTATTTCACACTGTGTGAAAATTATCATAACTGATTAACAAAAACAGTTACTTGAAACTTCCTAGCCCTGATCTACAAGTGCCATACTACATAATGGTATACATAGGTATATAATCTCTGTCTCCTGGAAACATGGCAGTTATTGAGCAGCTCCTAAACGTATTAAGGGAAATATGTTAAAAATAACAAGCTATTTCATCGTAGGAAATATCGTCAGCCACCTATAAGGTGTGAAACAATGTCAGGCAGGTGCAATAAAAAAAGAAATATGTGATTTACCTTGAACAATAAAGGTCTACCTTTCGGCAATATGGTTGTCGCCATGTTGGTTTTTTACAGCAAGTAGCAGTGACGTACTGCAAGATGAGCTGCTCTCCTTGGCTGCTATTAGTTTCGAAAATGGCCGCTCGCCTGGTCACATACCATCTCGTATTCCAGATAAACAGTACACTAAAATATGTTTGTGAAAAGATTTGAGGCAAGAAATGTTCAATGCAGTGACAGAATCTTGATTCATAAGTTTGGATCATCACTGCCTAGGTTTACAGGTTTAGATCTGAGTTTGGTGCGTTGAGCTGGACAGACTTACTGAGAATGACTTGTCAATTACAAGGTAGCCACGCCCTTAAGCAAACCTGCTTTATTGTCTGTTTGGGACCATCATTTACTAAATGAACATCATGCTGTATGGAAAAAAGACTGAAACTAGAGATTGAGACCATAAACTCATTAGGAAACTGTTTACTGAGACAATAAATCAAGTCAGAAGTCAGTCAGAAAAAGAATTTTTTTCCTTTGCAGCCCTTGGAGCTGCCCCCGCTGGCTATCAGAAAGAATGCAGACTTCTGCATTGGCTTCACTTCCTTCACTTTAGATCCAGAAGTTCTGTCCACTAATTTTATACTGTCAATGTCACTGACTGGAGAGCTTCTCAGCAGCAGTGTGTTCAGTGCTGCCACTAGTGGCTGGAAGTAATTTTATAGCAATTCCCATAAATAATATAGTTCCCCAGTATAAATAGAGACCTTTCTCAGTCGTGGGTAAATCCTGTTTTTTTTGTGTGACTTAAATAGTTTTTTCCCTTTATATAGGCAATGTGGTGAGTTTATTTATAGCTTTTTCAAATATTACAAGCTGCTTAGTACCTGAAATTACCCTGTTCCAAGAGACAGTGATGAAGGACATCATGTCACAATTAATTTCTTGTCAGTTACATTTATGCTCTGTGGTAATGCAAAACACTTTAAGTTGATGTTTAAAACAGTAGTAAACAAATAATGATCTGGGAAGCAGGGAAAACATTTTAAAATGTAAAATACCACAGTGAGATTTTGAAAATTGTCAGCAGTAATGTTGATGAGTTTTATTTGGCTAGATCATGGTCCCTTAATAACCACTCATAACATACCCCTCAGCCATGTGAAATTGGTCCCAAACCATCAATGCTTTATGAAAAAGATCTGATGTATTTGTTGTTTGAGATATTGTTAATCCAGTTGAAAAGCTTTTGGTACATATCTTAGTGTCTGCTGTTATTGTGTCAGCTAGTCAGCAATACTGCAAGGTTATCACTCAGACAGACTAATATTTTCTATATTATGGTATATTTACTCAAATGGACATCCAAGATTTTATTAGTTGAGGAAAAGTTGAGACAATTCAAAAGTGGACTTAAATAGAAAGAATATTAACATTTTGTGTGGGTGTAACTTGTATTTTGGCTGAGGTAAAATAAGGAAACCATTGTGATCTCCTCTCTGTGATACCCTTGCTCTGTCCAAAGAGACATACAACTCACACAAACACATCTCCCTGTTCTCCGCCAACATATGCAAAAGTTTGATTAAGAGAAAATTTAAGCAATGAGAGACAACCTGAAGTCTGTCAAATGTCGTTTTCTGCCCCATGGTACACCTACTGGAATGAATGTGCGGTTCCATGTCTATGCTGTTGTACAGTAAACTGTGGGTGTTCTCTCAGATGGGACCCAAAGGAAAAGGTTTCATGCAATAGGCACATAGTAAAGTTGATACCTTTGCCAGCTTGGCTGCAGTTTGATTGGTGTACTATTGGCAGCCATCTCTGGAGGGAATGATACGGTGAAATATTCTACACAGGCTGAATAAATGTAAAGCAGGGTTGGAGAGAAGGGTTTTTATTCAGTCTGAAAATGTTCCATTAACACTTTGATGCAAATAGCACACTTACTGTGTGTTCTTAAAGATGCTGACCTTATTTTAGCAAAATATAAGGAGTTTTTTCATACAGACATTCCATAAAGCAACAGAGAGAAATCATCTTCTTGATTAGTTATGACTATAGTGCCGCAGAACCAAAGAACAGGAGTTTGTCAGAGTATGAGTCAGTGGTGAAACTGAGTGGTATAAGTGAAGATGTGACTAAAGCATGGACATATTCCTTTCTTAGTTTGTGACTGTACTAGTTAAATATCTTGGAAGAGCTCTAGGCTAGAATCAATACACCAAGATTGCAGTAGCAACACAGGAGAGGAGCCAAATACATAAGGTATTTGGGTATCCTCTCAAGGTTGGTCTGTCAATGGAAGAAACTTAAGCTGTCTTCGCCAGTGCCTAAATTGGACCAAAAAAGGTGCCAGTACCCTAATTCAGTACCCTACCCACGACATACCCTAACCTAAATTCAACATGTCTTCCAATACCACTTCATCGAGTTGTCTTTCGGGTGATGAGGTTCGTTATTTCAAACAAACTACAAACTGCATTGAATCATTAGTGTGACTTACACA
>NW_023339652.1:19566139-19568525 GCF_004916995.1 Morone saxatilis
TGACACAAATATCAGCCCATACCCCACCAGCTCTTTTCCTCAAACTGACTTCATTCCACATTCTTGCCAGACTAGGAAGCATTTCACAATTTAGTCTACTAACTCGCTATGTTTTCTCATAATGATTGCTTAGACCATTGTAATTATTACTTAGACCAGTGGTTCCCAGGCCTGGACAAAATCAACCAATCAGAACCAAGAAAGATAGTTGATTGAGTCTCATTCCCAGGGTCCCAAAGTGTCTGGGCGCCTTGGGAGTGAGACTCAATCAACTATCTTCAAGCTTCCAATGCAAAGCTTCTTTATATCTTTCTCAGCTCTGATTGATTGTTTTCATTCAGGCCCGGTGGATTCTTGCAAATACTGTTAGGAGCACTAGAAAGAGCTGGAGGAACCAGATTTTGTTCACAGATTACCTGTTTTATATACTACTGTCAGGATATAGTGAAAGTTTCAGCAATAATGACAAAAACAGGGGACATTGACTGAGGAACTGTTAGTCTGTGATGGCTTATTACCTAAATTAGGTCATGACTCTATAAATACAATGGTTACCAAACAGTTAAGAAAGGATGTGCAAGTTAGGAAGTTTCAACAAAAAGGTCAACATAAATGTCACATAATCTACATGACAACTAGACAAACTGTATACCCTTTCTTGAGATACAGTTGAAAGCTCTGGAAAAAGTATGTGAACGTTTAGTTAGAATCATTTTGTCAAATAATCTTTGCTTAAGGGCAACTTACCAGCTTGTTTTGAAATCTTAAACTGCATCTCAGTCTTCAGTAGTTGGCATTTGTCATGGAGACAGTTCAGTTGTTAACACATGATGATAAAGTAATAACAGATGGTCATATATGGGTAGAAATGTAACCGCCATGGCAGATGTAAATGTCCTCCTTGATCTTCCTCTGACTCCTGCTCGATGACCTTTTCCCAAGGGAGTTAGTATTGAGCTGATATCTGTCTTGTTGTGTTCATTCAGTCTCTTGTCCAGGGTTACGACCAGTTGTCATTACTTGACTGAAATTTCCTCCTCTTGCCATGTGGAGACATCTGGGCCAACTTCTGTTCAATGATGATGACCATACAATCCCAAAAATTAAAGTTTTAAGCTCAAATTTGGGTCTTATTTTTGTAGTTGTCCATCATTTCTATCAGTGACAACAATATTTTACTCACCAAGTTAATGACTGAACATGGTGACATCACTGAAAAGAGGTCTGACAGGTCAAGAAACACGAGCAGTCAGTAATCTAAACCTGTAGTGTGGAACTGTTGTCAAGCAGCAAGAATTTAAAGTCCACCACAGTGTGTCATACAGTCAGTGCTCGATACAAAATCCACACCTCAGCTAACAATGAGTGAGTCCTTATTGTAACAAAAAAGTCCTCTTTGGGATCAAGTAAGCAAACAAAAATACTCAGCTTGAGACTTAATGGCTGGCCAAAGAAACTAAACCCAAGTGACAAGCTGAGTGATTCTCCAACACTCCAGACTTACCACCCACAGCCTGTCCAGTGCTGTCAGCCCGGCAGTTTGATGGTGGGTCCTCAGAGTAGAGGATGCAGTTGGAGAATATTACTGATATACAGACTTTTTGGCTCGTTGATAGACTGGGCCTCTCTTCCCATTTTGGTTTAAAATGCTGGCATTGCTGGTTGAAAACGCATCAATACTGGTGCTCCAATGCGGTAAAGTCGCCACAGACTTGAGATTTACCTGCCATTGATAGGCTTAATCAGCACTGTGTGAACTTGTTTGGATTGAATCTAAGAGACATTCATTCAGTGCCTGACATGGACCAAATAAGGTGGGAGTTCTCTAATTCAGAACAACCCAAACCCTAAACACAACGTAACACTAACCCTTTTGGCCTTTTTTTAATCCTTTTTAACAAGGACATTTTCAGTGCTGTTTTCTTAGTGTTAAGCTAGCTATGTCTTGCAGTTATTTAGGAGAACCTCACCAGCATTGCTGTACACAGGGTTTCGTTTTTTTTTTTTTTTTTCAATTATCTTTCAGTTTTTTCAGTAACATAACGAACATAAGAAATATATATATATATATATATAATAACAACAATAATAATAAATAATACAGCAAATTAAATCAAATCAGTCCATGGTCACAGATCGCAGTTCATCCTTTGTGTATGTTATGTAAACATGCCAAACCCTATTATGATATGGTAGTGTCAGAGGTCCATAAGCAGTTCCCATATCCTTCGGAAGGCATCCCCCTTATTCTTTAGGGCGTATGTGCGTTGTTCCAGTTTCATTTAGGATTTGTTTAAACAGATTAAATGATGGGGGTCTTTGTTGATTCCAATTGAGCAAGATGCATTTCTTTGCTATATACGTGTTGAATGGTGCTCTCAATTAT
>NW_023339652.1:19568625-19575675 GCF_004916995.1 Morone saxatilis
CTGCCATGACAGGCTGCTGTTGTCACCGGCGCCATTCCAGAAGTCATAGTCATATTTGCTGAAATTTTCGCTATATCCTGACAGAGGTACATGAGAAAGATAGACAGATCTGTGAAAAATCAGGTTCCTATGATTCGTTCCAGCGCTGCTAATAGCATTTGCAAAACCTGGCCTGGACAAAAACAACCAATCAGAGCCAAGAAAGATAGAAAGAACTCAATCAATAATTTTTCTTGGCTCTGATTGGTTGTTTTTATTCAGGCGTGGTGGATTCTTGCAAATGCAATGCCATTAAGAGCACTAGGAGGAGCCAGAGGAACCAGATTTTTACACAGATGATCTGTCTCAGGTACTACTGTCAGGATATAGTGAAAGTTTCAGCAAATATGATCCCTACATTTACAAAGGGGCCCACCTTTGGCTCAATCTGCCTTACTGAACATGCATTTTTGTTATTTAATTGAATATTTTGAATAAACATTATCATCATTATTTTAATTGATTTTGTGATGCAAAAATGATTGCAATAGGATTGTGCAACCCTAAAAGAACAGCGTCTTCTGCAGTAGAGAACAGCCCTCTTCACTGGCAAGGGGTTCTCGACGGTACGCAGTGTCCAGCACCAGCGGGGCACTGTGGCCTGTTTGTACTGTCGCTGATTCCCCTTCCTCAGTACCCCCTTGAGAGGGCCCTGCAGGTACAACACCGGGAGTTTTAAATGCTTGCAGCCTGCCTGCTGTTTGTCTGTTTACCTTGCTGTGTTACTGAACAATAACAGTTTAAAAAGGTCCAGAGAGCAGAGGAAGAAACGGAGCTCTTCTTCCTCAACAGCGGACACTGCTGCTGTTAGCTCTGCTAGCCAAACAGGTTAGAGGCTCCACTACCTGGTGCTGAAAAAACTTGCCCAACCCATCTTTGTCGCAATTTGAGTGATTCTGCTTCGTTAAGATGGGTCTCTTGGAGCATTGCCAAGTCACATGATAGGGATTTCAAATGAGTTATAATTTTATATCTTTTTGTTTTATTTGAAATCCCCTTTACATTCCAACTAATCAGATTTATATTGTTTGATCCCATAAAACTTTACAATACATTCTTTGTACACTCTGTACCAACATAGAGGTGTGGGGGAAGGGAGGGACAGTACATTGACATATGTCTATTTCTGACAATAGATCATCCTAAATCTTACACACTGGACCTTTTAAAGAAAACCCTGTTCTGGGGAGTTTACTGGATTGACACTGAGGCTTCCTCACCTCAAAACTGGAAGTTCCTCCTTTCAGATGGAAGCAAGCAAACAAAGTCTTTAAATATTGATTAAAAAACCTGTGTATGATATCACCAACAGCCATGTTTTAAACAGTCTATGGATAAAACAGGTTGAAAAAAAAGCAAACTTAAGTTTCAGTAGTTTATTTCTGATTTGAAAGGGAGGCTTTAATATTGCTTATTAATGATCATCAAGTTAATAACAATAACATCCTGACAGCACAGTCTTATGAAATCATGGAAAGAAAAATGTATCATATTTTTGTGTTGCAGTATTCAGGCTCCATCTGTACCCACAGAGACAAAGTGGTACTTGAACCTAATGCAAGTAAACTTGCAGGATATGATATATTTTTAGTACTGCACATTGTGGTAAAGTCAGGGAGTGACTAAACCTCCTGGTTACGTCTTTCCTGTGCAGAGATCTACTCATCAGATGCGATCACTAGTCGTTTTCAAATGATACACATTATCTTTCTCCCCAGACTGCAGCTCATATCCAGTTGGGTCCTGTTGGCTTCAGCTTTTGGCAGTTGAGTGAGCGCTGCTGTGAATCAGCAATTGTGGATTGATAACAAAGTCCTATTTCACTGTGAAAGGGCGCGGAGGAGCCTGACTGTTATTGCGCTGTCTGAAGTTACATCCAAGCACTGTCAACTGCACAACAGGACATGTTGAATATTGATGTACTGTCAGCTTGTTGCAGCTTTTGATATGATGCTAACAGTCACACACAACACGTTTTTGGAATGCATTGCTTCAGTTTGTGCTTATTAATGAAGAGTACTTTATGTGTAGGAATAATATAAAGAATGCAATGCGATGCTTCACACATGGGTTAAAAAGAAGCAGCAATGTTTAAAGCATTGAAAGCCAGAATCTATACAGCTGCACATGCTTTATGAAATACACACAAGGGTTTACATACTTGTATGGTGCCATACTGTTGTGATACACAGAAACACACTTCAACCAAATGTTTATGCTATTGCGAAAACATATACAATAACCACTACTGTGGGTGACACAAAAAGAGGACTTGAAGATTCAAAACCTAAACTGAATGGATGAATACATGGATAAATATACTGGCAATGGCTGTGTCAAGAGGTCCATATGGCTCTGCTGGCAGTAGCAAGTGTCACAGTAGCACTGCTTCTCTATAGCAATGTAAGTGTGAGCCAGGCACTCCCTGTAGAGGCATTTTGGGACAGGTTTCAGGTGGGGGTGGAGCAAGGTCCTTTGGTTAAAATGTTGGGTAAGTCTTTGGGTCAGCAGTGTCACAGGTCAGGGGTCAGGTGATGAGAGGACCCAGGGGGGACTGAGGAAGCCAGACAGGAGGCACTCATGGTGGGCATCTGTTGGTTGATCCAAGAGGGTGGACACGCTGCTGCTGAGAACAAGAGAGCAAGGAGTAGAGGACATGGTTGAGCTACATTGTAGAGCATAAGTGCCCAGTGGTAGCATATTGTAACATATTCTTTTGTATTTTGCAGAGGTGAGACAAAGTCATTGTTTTGCAATATACAAATAGGGCCACAAAGGTCTTACAATTTTATAGCAATGCACTATTCATGTTACGTGCTGTGCATAGCATCTAAAATGACCCTACTTGTCACCTATCTTTGCATTATCATTAGCTTGCATACTTAAAATAGACATTGAGGATGGTTTATACAGAAAACAGGTGAACAAGACTAAGAGTCTACAGTCATGCTAATGGCTCTGTGAGGCTGTACTTTCAATCAATTGATTTTTGATTCAATTCATAATGAAGGGAAACATCTATAACACATTTTATGGCAATGTATCGAATAGTTGTTGAGACAATTCAGTTGGCATTATAGAGACACAAATTATTCCTTTAAAGGACCAGTGTGTAAAATTTAGTGGCACCTAGCAGTGAAGTTGCAGATTGCAAGCAGCAACCTCCGTGGCTAGCAAATAAAGCAAACGCGTTAGTGCCAAAACCTGCAGTTCCTCTAACAGCCACTGACACTGGCTCTAGAAGTAAGTCAATCTCCTTACGCCTAACTTTACAGCAGAATTAAATATGTTTACAGCCTGGTACAAAAAACTGTTTTGGGCTCTATAGCTAATTCCCCCATTCATGACGAAAAATAACTTGTTTTATCACTCTACAGGGGTGAATTTTTTATATAACACACCCATTTGAATTATACTAAGGCTTAAAGTTATGTGTAACTCGATGGGTGGGTGCCATCACAGATGGCTGTTTTCAAACCAGGCTTCATTCAGCCTGCCTCAGCCCCACCCACGCTCCACCCATTTTTGGATTAGCTGGGAGCTGGCAGAGTCAGGACTGCCAAGATGGCGACAACCAGAGCCAACCACACTGAGCTTCACAATGGCTCTTCAGAAACCTGTTGGTGACCTCACAGAGACAGTCCATTCTTTTAATACAGTCTATGACTGCAACCAACTAAATAACCACTAGCCTTCCAATCATGTAGGAGAAACTATGTTGGCCACCAAAAGGCCCTATCTAGAGCTTGTGTTTGGTTTGTTCAGGACTACTGTAGAAAAAATGGCGGTTCAACATGGTGGACAGTAGAAATAAAATATAAAATAAAAATAAAATATATATATATGTAGATATAAAAAGCTCACTCTAACATAATGAAAACATACCTATAAATATTATATTCTATTTTTGCCAGCAGATCTACCTAAATGTTACACACTGGACCTTTAACACTTCTCATAGAAAAGGAAATCCTCCTTCGAAGATATGTGGGGTTTTGTATTTTTAGGGGGCACTCAACCAGTCTTCAGACTAACAAGATAATATTTTGAAATCTATGTGTTCTATAATTAGAGAAAAATGGGACAACTTGTGGCGTAAAGGGGGAGCTGGTAGTGTGACCATGATGTTGCTTTTACCCGTGAAGGGGGTTGAGGACATTCAAACCCTCAGCTGTGGGGAGGGTACGAGGAGCGGCACTGTGGCAGAAGGCTACTGACGATCTGCAAGAGACTGACACTGTTAGATGCACAGCACACAGTAAATATACACTGTGGATAATTAAGTTTTAATAAAGACTTGTCCAAAGGAAAAAAAATCAAGGACTTAACACTTACCTATGCATCAGTAAGGTTAAGGTTGAGTTGGATTTAGTATTTAGATGGAAAGTGAGGTTAGGTTTTGTTGTGTTGAAGAGCCAGATTGGCTAGGTATAGTGACTGAATTACAAATAGAGATTACAATAATGATTATGTGTGGAATAATGGAGGAGAATGATTATCAACCACCCAGTCACAAAATACCACACACAAAGTATTCATTCATAGATATTTACAGTATATATTAACATAACACTGTACAGTTAAAGCTTTAAAATACTTGGTATGTACACGTGCATTTAAAGTGGTCAGACAGCAAACAGGCATCGGACACATATGACATTTAACAGTCTGGATGTTTGCGCAGCGGGGTGTTAGCTTAAAGGTGCTGCTTACAGTATGCTGGGACACAACTCCCAGCAAGAAAGGTTTGATCACAATGAAACAAAAGTGTCATTCTATAGTGTTGTGTGATATGGTCAGTGTTAGTGTTAGCAGGGTGATAGTGAAAGAAGATTGGAGTTTTAGATTGACAGACATTTCATAAAAAAAGGGTTGGAGCCTCAAAGCCCCTTTCTCTGACTAAGCAAGATTAGACCAGAAGGCAAAAAGGAAGGAAACTACAGTACTTTGCAACGTAAGCCCTGCAGAGAGAGCCTAAGTGGTTTATTTTCCTTAGGTAGGTGGGGCTCCTCATCGTTGGGCTGTTAATGTCATCATGGATGTATTTAAAATTCCAATCTGAACATGGCAACTGATTCCAATCAAAGATAGTGGCACTAGAGAGAATTTTGACTCTTGGTGTTACTCAAGCCCTAATTAGATTGCAGTTCCTCTTCCTCACTACTGCCAATGCTGACAAGGAGTGGAGAGAGCTTATGTCACCTCACTGTTTAACTGTTCTAACTCCTGTAACTCAGTACATGTTCCAGGAGTTACTTATACACATTTTATGACACTGGTTCTCAATCTGTGGTATGTGTAGGACTGGTGGTACACAAGCTCCTTCTAGTGGTACATGGAGGTATCTTATTTTTCAGAAATTAAATTAATTAATTTAAAAACATATATTATCAAAAGAATTCAAGATTTATAATGAAAAAAATATGAGATTACTGATGTGTAATTTAAAATAAGCCTTTCCTGTAATATTTCGTTTGTCATGGCCATGGCTGTTCCCTGTGTTGTTCTCGTTGTGCCCTGTGTATGGGTGTGGTCTCCTTCCTCACTCTGGCTCTGAGGCTGCGTTTCATTAGTAGTTCCACTTCCCCTCGTTCACTTCCCCTCAGCCCTTGGTATGACGTAACAGCATACGTCGCACGGAGGCCACTTGGAGCGCGGAGGGAAAGTGGGCGGGGGAGGAGCGGGGGATTTAAATGAAACGCACTTGCCCTCATTGGCAGCCCGTCGAGTTATAGCGGCAATGACGTAAACTGCAATGCATTTGGGTGTGATATCCACCTCGGATGACCAATCGTTGTTCACTTGCTCCCTCAGCCCTCCGAGGTCCATCTCACCAAGTTCACTTCAGTTGAACGACACTTATGATGGCGACGGGGATTCCCCCGAGGGCAAGTGCCGAGGGCAAGTGAACGAGGGCATGTTGAACGACTAATGAAACGCAGCCCTAGTCTCATATGATACCCAGACATTTCTGGATATATACATATAATGATGCCTGGCTGATTATTTTCCATAGGTTCTGGATTCAGATCCGGTGGGTCAGAGTCAGGAGGTTGAGGAGGACCTGGACCTGCTGTACGACAGTCTTGAGGTTTACAACCCGAGCGATAGCGGCCCGGAGCAGGATGACAACGACAGCATCCTCAGCACGCCCAAACCCAAACTCAGGTCAGACTCAGACAGCGGAAACAGCTCACCTCAGCTGTCCAACATACATATTAATGTAAGTGATAATGCCCAACAAGGAATTCTGGAACAGAGTTGAATATTAGCCAGAAAGCTAATGTTATAAGACGAGCCAGAGAGCTAACATTACGCTAGCAAGATTCAAAGTCGACACTGTGTGATATCGACAAACGGTACATATAATTTGATATGTAACTTCCTCTCAGCTACAGCCTGAAGTAGCAAGTTGATTAGCCAATGGGATGTGTTTTTTAAATAAAGCTGGATTGGGACACAGCTAATGTGTCCTCCATTTTGGACTCTCCCTCACCCACCACCGCTGTTACACATATTTACACTGTTTCGACTTGTTTGTTTGTTGTTTGTTGTTGTCGCAAATAAAAGGGGCCTGTATGTGCTGTGATATCTGACCAACAGGCCTTTCTTTGAGGGGATTTCTCAGTCAAGCTCTCAGACTGAGATCGGGAGTCTCAACAGTCAGAGGAGCCAACCGAAAGAAAACACAGCAGCTGTGAGTACAACATCCAGATTAACAAATGGACAAATAACTAGGGCTGGGTACCGAACTTGTTAACCTGATGCCTGTAATTAAGGAAAAGAGGTTGTCCGTCTCTCGATTCGGGCAATTTGTATGCAGGAGACGACACACAAACCTGGGGTCAAAACCAGTTGTACCAAGCCTGTCAATGTGCTGGCGTGCTGATGTGGCTCACTGACCACCTGTATGAGATAACATAGCCGAATGCTGCAGTGAACGAGAATAGTCGAGGCAGTTTCTCTCGATACGTCGGTAGTATCAAAGTAATTAGGTCGGTGCATTAAAAT
>NW_023339652.1:19575700-19591281 GCF_004916995.1 Morone saxatilis
GAGCCTTTACTCTCTTAAAAACAGCCTTGTCTTGCAGTTGATATATACGTTAAAACAACCATATAGATAATAGAACAATGAAAAGAAAAAACAGAATTTGTCAAATAAGAAGCCTATTAAGTATGTTTGAATTAATCTGCTCAAAAGTCATCAAAATCTCTCATTTTATACAATCGTCCTGCAGTTATTGTGTTTACTGTTTGTGTTTGTCAGTTGGTCTCATGTTATGCATTGAATATAATATTAAATATCCATAAAATATGTCACTTAATCAGTAGGGGTGTAAGAAATATTTTGTTTTGTGATATTGTATCGATTCTCAAAAACACTATTGATTTTGTGGTTAAACTGAGGGCTGTGATGTTGGACGTTACTGTCATAGATATAACTGTTCAGTATCGTAATATACAGAATCTTAACCTGTGTATCGTGATACTTAAAATATCGCCAGATTCTTGCCAATACACAGCCCTATTAATCAGGGGTCATCAGTTTACTAAATCATAGAAAAGGGTTACTGAAGGAAAAAACGTTGTGCGCCACTGACGTGTCACCAGATAAATTGGAGGGGTTATGAGATAATTCCTAGAAAAGGAAAAAAAAAAAAACGCAAGAGGTTTGGAAGAGAAATCTCTCTATGGTGGAACTGCTCAGAACAAGGGGCCAGAATATGTGCATGCATATGAAAGCTAACATGCACATACATGTTAATTTGTGTAATAAATAACTGATTTTCTGTAATCAAATCTGAAAGTTGCATGGAATTAATTTTACAGCAGGATGAATGGCATAGAATATTCAAACATGCAACAAGCTCAGCTGATGCTGGCTCGCTCAAAACACACACTGACAAGAAAACAAAAACCTTACACATACAGGCTTAACAGGATATGATTACCATCCTGTCTGTCCTCAGAATCAGCAGCTGCTGTTACTTTCTCTGCACAGTGTGTTTGTTTTTATCTCCTTATCTCCACAGGTTGACAGTGGCTTAGTTTCTGCTTTGAGGACACCGAGATTCAAGAAAATAAGAAAACACTGAATTTACAGGATAGCTGCCAGAGAGCATAAAGACCAGTGTAGATTCTGCATAAATGCACCTGGGGATGCACAAATAACACAAAGCCTCACTCGTACCACTGGATACTGTGTCCCTTTTATCCATATAGCCAATTTTTTACTTAGAGTAAGAAAATATGCTATTGTTGATGTTTTCTGTGCCATCAGTAACTTGCTGTGGCCGGTTCAGTAGCTCTTCAGAATATTGAGGTAGGGAATGCTTGAAAAAGTGCTTAAACAGAAACATATATTACTTAAAGAGGTAAAAATCCACTGTGTTTCTATTCCCATGTTATGAGCTTGCCAACTTTACACACAGATTGGCCAGGTGTGTGAGGTGAGAAAGGATTTGTTTTTTAAAATTAAGTATTTCCTTCGTGCAACACTATGAATACCTTGAAGGAGAGACTGTCAGAGGGAGTGCACAGTGATGAACAACTGTTGCCTCTCTTTTTCATAGCAGGCTTTTTGTTCTACCTCCCAGTAAGGCCGTTTGGAACAACACACTCCTGCCGGCTTTAGACTCTGTCAAACAACACTTTATATGAACTAGTTTACCTTACCCCAACCTTAACTTCATTGTCCACAACCATCTAACCATTGTATTTGGAGTAAATGCATACTGAAGAACACCAATAGCTCATTTGCAGTACATTTTACAAATTAAAAGTCCAGTGTATAACATTTAGGAGGATCTATTGTCAGAAATGGAATATAATATTCATAGGTATGTTTTCATTAGTGTATAATCACCTGAAAATAAGAATGGTTATGTTTACTACCTTAGAATGAGCAGTTATCTACAGAGGGAGCGGGTCCTCTTCACGGAGTCCGCCATGTTGAACTATCATGGTTCTAACCTAGCCCAGAATGGCAAATCAAACTCTAGATAGGGCTTTTTGTGAGTTTACAGCCACCGTAGTTTCTCCTACACGCTTGGTAGGCGAGTGGGATTCAGTCTAGGGCTGCACGATATGGTGAAAACATCACATTGTGGTTATATTGACAGATACTGTGAAATTATTCACAGATTTAATTTTCACTGAAAAACGATTAAAATCATCATGATGGGACATTTTTGGGGGTTCTCTACCTAACAAACATGTTTGTAGGCCAGGGCATCTCTGCGAAACTACAGTACTTCATTACAATGCTGTTTTGTTAAACATTTTACCTCTATCCAAAAATTACAGCTTCTGCAATTTGGATATTGCACTTAATTTTTTTTTTTATTGCTCTAATTCAGTCGTTGCAATCAGAGGTGCAACTTCAAGTAGAAAGATTTAAAGCTAGAGTGTCATCGTAAGACTCTCTAGTGTACATATAGTGGTCTCTAACTGCTTCTATAGTAGGATTACTTTAGTCCTGGTGACAAGGCGCAGCTCCCAAACGGAGTTTGTTTTGTTGTTCTGCGACTATACTAAAAGTGCGTCAACTAAGACTCATTGACTAAAAGTTAAGTCGACTACTAGTCTGAAAATGTCCTCCTGTACTTGCTCACTTGGCTCAAGGATGGTGACAGGGGCTGAATGAAGCCTTGAAACCAACAGAGACTGAGAGCTAGTTTGTTTAGTAACCTTAGAATCTGAGCACTAATTAAAGTACAATAGAGTGATGAACATTCCTGCCCATACCATTGCTGTAAAACTGATCGTTCCCTCAAATGTTTTCTTTTTGTTTTAATTTAGCTGTAATTCTGTAAATCCTCTGGGGATTAAAATCCCTTCCTTCCCAAAATTCCTTACCTAAAGAACACAAACTGGATCCTATAAACTCAAACAGTTCTTGAAGAGAAATCAGTCAGTCATGTAGTCTTTAATGATCCAGTACATAACTATTGTTAAGTTTGTATCTTTTGTACTGTCTCATGTATTTGTTGTTGATTTTTATACATTTTAAAAGCTCATCTAGGGACAGGTATTGCAAATTATCTTAGGCTATAAATGATGTGGTGTGTGGCATTTTTTTATGTTACATACTTATGCCTATACAAATAAACTAGCTCGCTGGCTTTTTTCCTGTTTTAGTGAGGCCCGTGGTGGCTCTGTGTAGGGAAGAATTGGCATATTCCAGATCCAAAACAGTGTTAGACATGTGG
Source organism: Morone saxatilis (assembly GCF_004916995.1). Classification (NCBI taxonomy): domain Eukaryota; kingdom Metazoa; phylum Chordata; class Actinopteri; family Moronidae; genus Morone; species Morone saxatilis. The sequence goes on from NW_023339652.1 coordinate 19,578,858, forward strand.
AAAACAACCTCACCTTCAAAACAGAATACCAAATGAATTGTTACTGAGGTGGGAAGCATGCAGAGGAACTGAGAGGAAGAGAAGGGAAGGGGACTGACAAAACTTGGTTTTACAAATCAAAGCATAAAGGCTTCAGAGTTTAAAATACTGAAATATACCTAGCTCAGTAAAGGGAAAAACAATAATATGTATTAGTTCTCGTTGTCTCTCTAGCATCCCTACTGTACAGCAGGTGTCTTTTGCATATTCAGAGTGAGGCAGGCCTGACCAAAATGTTATTAAAGCTCAACTCTTCAAAGCAAAGCCAAGTCTCCAGCTAAGGCACGCAGTCTCAAGCTTTCCTTAATGCAACAAATATAAAACAAATATCAGTACTCATTTGCATATCAAGTCCAAGGTTGAGTAACTCATTATTTCATATCATCACAAAAAGCTATTAAAGCTGTGGGCAGCAGTGGCTAAGTGTAATGGTTATGTTGTGTCACAAAGAAACAGAAACAGTTGGAAACAGCCACGAGGCTCAATACTTTGTTTCAGATCTTCCAGATTCTACCAGATGAATAGATAGCAGCCACCAGAACACAATCAACGCGTCTTAAAAGGGCACTCTGCCCATTTTTGTTATTTACCAAAGGTTTCTTGGAACACTTCGTTACACAGGATGTGTATTCAGAAGTTTATTTGATATTGGAAAGTTTATGTACAGCTGTTGGTTAAAGCTGGCTGTTGAACCTGAATACCTTTTTAATGCAAACCAAAATCCGTCTGCAGTATAGTGTATCTAAAACTGTCAGGTAGCTAAAGCTGGCATAGAATGTAAGTTATTGTGTTCCCACAACTTAGTATCTTGTTCATAGAAAGTTATTTTGTTTGGACAAGTTAGTATTTTGTTCACACGTTATCACAGAGTATCTTGTTCACACAACTCATTATTTTAGTTAGTATCTTGTTCAGACCAGTTAGTAGCTTTTTCACACAAGTTGCTATCTTTTGGACAGTTATTATCTTTCACCAGAAAAGCACTTCTTTCACTTTTGGGTCTTTGTTTCAATGTATAGTGTTGTATAGTAAGACATTTTTGTGAGTTCACCCATCTCTGTGTCCCACCGCCTGCAGGCTCCAAATGTTGGAGGCCATCTGTAAGCACTGGGAAGGCCCCATCAGCCTGGCCCTGTACCTGTCTGACGCTGAGGCCCAGCAGTTCCTGCGCTACGCTCAGGGCTCTGAGGTGCTGATGAGCCGCGGGAACGTCGGCTACCACATTGTCTACAAAGAGGGACAGTTCTACCCAGTCAACCTACTGCGAAATGTGGCCATGCGGCAGGTCAACACCCCCTACATGTTCCTATCAGACATCGACTTCCTGCCCATGTACGGCCTATATGAGTACCTCAGGTAAGGAATCAGATGGAAACCAGCTAAGTTGCCAGTGGTCCTTCCACCTCTGCGCCTGGCTTTTAGAAAAACAATTCATATTTTTTAACACATTCTCACATAATGAGCTATTATTCATGCATGCTATACTGTTGCTATACTCTATGTAGTCTAATCTTATCTGTGTGTGTTTTTAGGAAGTCAGTGGTGCAGCTGGAGATGGCCAACACCAAGAAAGCTTTGGTGGTTCCAGCTTTTGAGACACTGCGATATCGTCTGTCTTACCCAAAGTCCAAGGCTGAGCTGCTCTCTCAGCTGGACATGGGCACACTCTTCACCTTTAGGTGATCCACTTCTCTCTTTCTATAACCAGCAACGTTCAAGAGCCTTCAGGTTTTCATTCAACAAAACACTACAGCAACTCTTTTCATTTCCCTGTGCGTGGTAGAAATCAGTAATATTTATTTATTTAACTTTTCATTCATTAACTCAGATCTCAACTTAATCCTTAAGAGCACTCTGAGAGAGACTCACTCGCAGTTGCTGAGCAGGCAATAGAAAAAACGCGAAAATCAAATAAAAAGATAATAAGCAATTAAAATGATGGACAGCTACTGTGGGTGTACAGTTGAATTGTGGGAATGCCACTGTGAACTTTATCATGAAAAATAAGAAAATACATAAACAATGTCATATTTGTGGTTGACTGTCTATAGCTGTTAATTGTTTATTTATTAAAGCTGCATTTTTATAAAAATAACTTTTTGTCATTTGCTAAAAAACTTTCACTATCCCTGACAGAGAACACGAGACAGAAATATTGTGCTAATAAAATCCGGTTCCTCTGGTCACTCCTAGGCTAATGCATTTATAACAATCCATTGTTGAGTCTCATTCTCAGGGCGTCAAATACAGACACTTTGGGACCCTGGGAATGACTATCTTCAAGCTTCCAGTCCAAAGCGTCTTTCTATCTTCTCGCCATTGCCATTATATTGCACTGTAACCCCAACGCTAGCACACCTACGGAGGAAGTGTTGTTTTGGGTGAAATGACCCTTTAATATAGTTTTTACTGTATTTCATTCCAGGTAAGATGAGTCAATAACCATTATATACATATATCTCAGTGGAAAAATAGCCATAATTGTGGTTGTTTAAGCAACATGGCCCTGCTACACGACCCACTGAGGCAGCAACATGCCAGTAGGACTCTTGTGTATGGCCGGAGAAGAGAGATGTTTATTTTCCTCCAGTGTGCAGCCCTTACAGGCAGTCACGCCTCCTTCAGTCACACTCACTTTTCTTTGCCCGGCTAGAAGTGTGATGGCACAGACAGAAAAAGAGACAGCACAACTTTTTTCCCATCAAAAATGATTCGGTTTACAGTGTGAGGTAAACAAACACTCTAAATAGAGTCTAGATTTTTTATGATACGGACAGAGGTTTGCCACCTAATATTTTAGAAACTATAAGTCTCTCACAAAGATTGGCTCACACTCGTTCTAACAATAGTTTGATCAAACCTTCTCTCCTGCCAGGTACCACGTGTGGACTAAAGGCCATGCTCCAACTAACTTTGCCAAATGGCGGACAGCCACCACGCCCTACAGGGTGCAGTGGGAGGCTGACTTTGAGCCCTACGTCATGGTGAGGAAGGACAGTCCTGAGTACGACCGCCGCTTCGTGGGCTTCGGCTGGAACAAGGTGGCTCACATCATGGAGCTAGATGCACAGGTAACACCTCCATTTACCCAACTTTTACTTTCTATCTGCTGTCTATACTGTGTGCTCAAGTGTCTGCAGTTCATGAAAAAGTCTAATTTTAACATTTTCTTTTTTAACATGTGTTTTTATTTTAGGAAATCAGTTCTGCGCAGTACATTTGTATTATGAATGTACAGCTGTAAAAAAAAAAAAAAAGTCCATCCATGCATCTCATTATGATTAAGCTTTATTATTAAGGTTCTATGAAGTTGTGTTAGGTCAGGTTTGGATGAAGTACTCAATATCTGTCTTTGCAATGACCTACTCAATGAAATGCCAACTCATAATGAAAAAGCCCTTTATAGAAGCAGCCCCACTAATCTTGTCAAAGTGAAGTGTGATTGCTTGAGAGTCTTGGTTCCTGATTTCTGCTGCTGGTTCTGCAATAAAGGTAACTGATGGGAAATTAGTTGTAATCTTATCAGTAAAGCTGCCCCGAATTGTATTTTATTGTATTAAAGAAGGATCCTTTTTTATATGTAATGTGTAAGGTGACATTGGTAGAGATGAACCCACAGAGAATAATGACCCAGTCTGCAGTTCCCCCTGCTCTACGAAGCTTTTAGCATATTTTAGATCATTGTTTTGGTTTCTCCATCCACAGACTCTGCTCTCATTGTTTCTGACAGCAGCAGCAGCTGTTTTCAGTGACAAAGCTGTGATAAACCTACTGTGCATTACCTGCCCAGCACCAAACCGCAGCTCAGCTTAGTTTAGCTTAGTTTACCAGCAATGTTAAAGGTCATTGTGACCTCAAAGTAGGTTTTTAGCCATAATTTAAGAATGAATTCCAGATTTCACACACACTTGACTGGGATGACCAATGAATAAACATTAGGTAGCACGGGCTGTCATCTTCCATCATCATCCATTCTGCCTTTCACTTCCTGCCTCATTCTAAAAAATGGGCATGTCATATTCTACAGGTTGCTGTGCATTGTGCAACACCATCTGTTGATGAAACATACTTGAGTACATGTGTACCTATTCAGCCAATACATCTATGATAATCCTTCATTCATTTTAACTCCTAACCCTAACTGCCATTTAGCCAGAAAATGCACCTATTCCTTTTATTTAATCCTTTCCAAGTCCATTCCATTCACTGCATACATTGTTATTATATACATTATGAGTCTGCACAGACATGGGTGTAAGCTGCAACTTGACTAGTTGGCGGAGGCATACAAGCGTGGAACGCTAATTGTAGTCAACGGTTTTGATGGTGGAACTGATGGAAGATGAGACAAACTAATGAGCTAAAGGAAACATTTCTTTGATTATTAGGCTACACCGGGATCACAGTCACAGAACACATCCCTTTACATTTATGGCACTGCCAGTCAGTTTGGTGTTATAGTTTATTTTGTCCTGTTACTACTTGGTTTGTTGGTGACAGACCTCTTTATAACTCTTAACAGCCATCTTTGCTTACTTATTTAAAACAACCAAAAAAACGTCTTCCCGTCCTTCTCTGTCCACAGGAGTACGAGTTTGTGGTTCTGCCCAACGCCTACATGATCCACATGCCTCACGCGCCCAGCTTCGACATCACCAAGTTCCGCTCCAACAAGCAGTACCGGGTCTGTCTCAAAACCCTGAAGGAGGAGTTCCAGCAAAACATGTCGCGACGCTACGGCTTCGCCGCCCTAAAATACATGACAGCTGAGAACAACAGCTAGCCACCACTGCAGACCCTCACGCCCCCGGCCCTGAACTACTGACACGCTTCATGGGCTGTGGAGGGAGGGGGGGCACAGGAAACGGGACAGCCCACCTGAGGCCATTGGGACACTTTGAGACTTGAGTCCCTCAGACTTTTTTAGAACGTTTGACCCTCAGTGTTGGGACTGCAAGGGTCTTTATGTCCATTCTTTGTCCTCTGCTGTGGATAGAAGAGATCATCCACGAGGAGATCACTTCCAGGATGTAAAAGCTGTAACCGACGACATGAGTGACTGCCAGGCCCAGGTCCTGGCTGTGTGGGGGCCTGAGCTCTGGCCCTGAAATCTAACAGACAGCAAGCAAAGAAAAGCAGACTTTTAATGCCTTGCCATATTTGTAAGACCAGTGGCAGAGTCGTGGGCTTGCGTGTAACATTATGTATGTTTGTGTGTGTGTGTGTACATGCAGGTAGATGAAAAGGGTGACTGTGTATGTGTTCCTCCAGGACAGTGTTTAGCAAAAAGCTTAAGGAGAGCTGAAGATGTGAGACATTGTGGGCTTACATCCTATTTGCACGCCTTCCAAGTGCCAACAAAGAGCGGCAGCAGTTTGACTGACAGCGCAACCCCGACTCAAATGCAAATCGTCACCAGGCGGCAAGATAAGACAAAGCGGTAAACATGTCTGCGCAGATTTTGAAAATCTCATTGTGACAAGTGACACACACTCAGATACCGAGGCGAGCAGCCAGCCAGCCGACCAGCTGCTGCTGCTTAATTTGTTTGATAGCCGATACAGATCAGAATAAATCCTCCTCCTCGTATGACAAGGGAAGTTAAGTGCAAGGATGGCTGGAGGTCGTCCGTGCGGTTGATATTCAGGGTATCTCCACATCAGCCTGAGCGTGCTGCTACAGATTGTTTCCAGTGTTTTGTTACGACTGAATCTGACAGCAGCTGGTGCGGTGTGCTTTTTTTTTGTGTCTGCCCAAACACCTGCTGAAGTCCCGTCGGTTTGTGAAGCCGCCGCCCCACCACGCCGTGCAGCACACTGAAGCGAAGCACCAATCACTGAGCTCCCTGTTGACTTTCCCTTCCAACAATCAGTATTATTTATCAGTGTGTTTACAGTCCTGATGGGCGGAGCAGGGAGGGCCTCCTCCACACAGTGTCAGGAGGATCTGAGGACAGGAAGGAGAGTTTAAACTCTGAAAATCAACAACAGTCAGGAGAGAGCCGCAGACAATGTTATCTCTCTTTCTCTCACTCTTTTTCACCTTGGCTTCTAGTTTGACAACATCATAGTGATATGATTTATAGTGATGATGATTAAGGTAAAGTATGGTCATCTCACTGTGAGTCCAGACAGGGGTATCATAGAAATATTATACTGGGCTTGTAATGATGAAGTAAAAATCCAGATATGATTACAGCTATTTCATAATTGACAAATACAACATTAGGGTAGTAGTGTATTTACAGTAGCCTTTTAATTAGTAGAGCTGTACCAAAATGTTTTACATTCTAAGCTTCTATTGAGTAATAAAGCTTTCCATATCTGCCGTCATACTTTATAACCATTACCATCATCCTAAAAAAAAAATTTAAGAAAAAAAGAAACCTCCAACAAAATCTTCACTTTAATTAAGTAATTGATCAGATCAAATGAGTTAGTCGTTGGCTGGAATGCTAACGCACGAAAATGAAAGCAGCGGTGGTCCAGCCAGCTAGATTGAATGAGAAGAGGAGCAGCATTGGCGAGAAGAAAGCAGTAAATATGAGAAATTAAATTTTAGTTTCTGATGGGTTGACAGCGATGTTCTCAAGCACAAATAAATGTGGCCACACCTCCACAAAACCCTTTGGGAAGGAACCCCGTTGCAAGGTTTTGTGTGAATGCAGCTTAAAATACGAATCATCTCACTGTGTCCTCTCACTGCTCTGTGTGTGTGTGTGTCTGTGTGTGTGAAGCCCCAAGAAGGATCGCCGGGCTTTGAAGCCACTTTGATATAGTGACCAATGACAACATCACATCATGGCCCAAAATGAGTTGTTCCCATATGCTTACATTGTGAAGGGAGCAGGGGATAATTTATTTGAGCTTCAAAACCCCTGTGAACAATCAGAATTTTATCCATTTGGTATAATAACACATAAAAAAATTATACTAGTATATTATACTAGAGGCACACAATTAAATCATTTCATCCCCAATCAAGTTAGCGGAGGGCTAAACCAGAAGTTATCGGCTCAGACAACAGAAGTCTGTGGTGCGCAAGCAACAGAATATGCTGAAGATCTGGCTAATTTTAGACCCTGAAGTCAAACTTTTTTGGCTCCACCTCACCACCAATGCTGTATCCAGTTCTCCTTAATACATCCATGGTGTGGTGTGTGTGTAGCTCAGCCCCACCCTCAAACAGACAAACACAAACTAGCAGAGAGCAGAGACAGTGACAGTTATGTAACCTGATCGCCACGTTTCCCGACCTGTGCAGCATTCAGATATTGATTTAGAATTTGAACGGCAACATTATGAATGAAGCTTTCAACTATCCGGTACAGCCCTGTTAATTAGCTAACAGCTATCACTGAACAAACACAGTGAATTGCATTACAAACAAGACAAAAGTTATATCAACTTTACAGGCTCATTCATGCCGCCTTGCCAGCATAAATCATTCAGTGGTTAAACTGATCAGGGATCAGGTAACCACTGCAGCAGCTCACTCATCATGATGATTTGTGTTGAAATTGTGTGATACAGGTGACAACTCAGAAAAAAACGTGGACCTTGAGTTGGGATCAAGGTCAAGAATGAGTCAACATGAGAAGTTCTAAAAGTGTGCAGGTCAATAAATTCATCTCCATGACAACTGAGCAAACTCCATCTGCGAGAAGCCAACAGAAAATAGTAACTCGACCTTGAGTTGGAATTGTTTTGTCAAATAAATTTCACTTTTAGGACTTAAATACACCAGTTGAGAACTCATTTGAAAGTCTCCTCAGGTTTCTGTCCAGGACCTCAGTGGAGGCTGATCCACACAGTAAAGTTCTGTTAGACTGTGATGAGGTTCATGATGTCAGGCTGGTTGTTCGGCTAGTACACACCGTTGTGAAACTAGAAGCCGCTCTCTCTTTCTGTGTCTCTCTCTCTGTACAGGAAAGTTGAAGAAGGGCTCAGTGCGGTCATTCAGGTGTGTGTTCATGTGTGTGCCCGTTGTGTGTCTGATTGTACATGTATGTTCAGTATGCAGATGTGTGTGTGTGTTTGACTCTGCTCTGAATCTGTGTGTCTTTGCAGGGCTGAGAGGAGCCACAGTGTTTAAGTAGGACAGTGCTGACTGATGCTGCTATCTGAATAAAAGCGAAGTCAAACACTGTTGTTATTTTGTTTCATCACTTCTGTCTCTGTGAATATCGGTTTAGCCTCATGAACCCAAACAGAGTGTGCACTAACTGTTACATCTCATACAGTGAAATAGTGTGTATTTGTACTCGTAGGGATTCCCAAGAGAGTACCACCTCTTAATGGTTAGAGAGAATGAGTTAATGGGGCACTCTGCTGTTTTTACATGTCAGAGTAAGTTTACTCATCAAAGAGACTCCAATAAAAACAGCTATATAATGTTTCTGTGTCACAGAAGCTACGAAAGTCTAAGAAATGTCATATTCTCTCTCCCAAGTCATCAAATACTGCCCTTCACTTCAAAATATGATGCTGTAGGTAGAATAATTTCTTGGTTGCACCCGCCATCAAGGTCAGGTCAGATGTAGTATAAAGAGCGAGAAATTATCAGAAACACAGGATATGAACCAAGGAGATTGCTGTTGGTGTCCCATATAAGAACCAAAAGTAAACCATTTCTTTTACTAAGTTAACTTACATAACATACTTAAGTTATGTGAGGTATGTAACGTAACTTGCAATCTTTTACTAACCTAAACTAGCACTTTTTGTAAAAGGGTTACCATTTCACAGCATTAAAGCTGCAGTACGTAACTTTTATAAAATAACTTTATTTTAATTTCTTATTTTTTATTACATATTTGCTGAAACTTTCACTATATCCTGACAGCAGTACACAAGACAATCTGTGAAAAAAATCAGGTTCCTCTGGGTCCTCCTAGTGCTCCTTATGGCATTTGCAAGAATCCACTGCGACTGAACAAAAACAACCAATCAGAGCTAAGAAAAATTGTTGAGTCCCATGCCCAGGGTGTCAAAAACCATCACTTTAGGTCCCTGTGAATGAGACTCAGAAATCAACTTCAAGCCTTTAACCCAGCATGTTTCTATCTTTTCTCGGTGGATTCTTTTCACAGATTTTCTGTCTCATGTACTACTGTCAGGATATAGTTTCAGCAAATATGAGCAGTTACCTACTGCAGAAAAAACACATTTTTGTGTGTGTGTTTAACACTAGAAACTTGAACAAGTCACTTCACATGCCACCTCAAAACATTCAGGTTTTCCTTGTTATAAGTATTGTTCTTTCCAAGACGCGTCCAAGGAAAGTATTAAGAAGTTATTGGATTTATATTTACCAAATCAATATATCACATGAGGCAGTGGTTGAGACCTCTGATAGCTCGGATTTAGTGAATACTGTGATCTGTTTTTCAGCTCCATGATGCTTAGCCTTACTATTTTGTATTTTAAAATATACTGCCACGACATATTATTATACCCATAAAACATGAGAAAAGGATTCATTTGTACATCACTTTAGACAAAAGCATCTGCCGATAAATAAATGTAATTAGTATCAAAGCGATGCCAGTTATTAGGGAAAGGGACTTTTCTGATTCTCCTCACCGTGGTGAACCTTCGTGCTACTTTTTGATTCGTTTTTATTTGCCGTCTTCTTTCCTATGAAGCCAGCTGTTTAATCCTCAGCCTGTAGTCCTGCTGACAGTGGGACGACCCGACCAAACGAAAAGGGAGCAGGGAGAGCGGAGCACCTAGTTTATCAGCTCCCTGGAGTCTGACTTGCCCCCGTAGAGCCATCCCTTAACTTACATTTAATGAAGGTCCCTCAACACCATTTCTCTGATTGGATAGACCATTAAAAGTTTTAGTGGAGCTGCTCATTAATTCAATTTAAAATTTAATGCCCGAATTTGAGCTGACTTTTAGATAATACATTCAGAGGATTGAAGGAGGTTAGCCTTCTGCAGTGATACACTGTGGATTTTTAAGGCTGCACCTACAGCTGTGTTTGTCTAGGAGAACAGTGCACATTGTCAAGCTAACTGGAGCTTTAAAGGGCCAGTGTGAAGGATTTAGTGCCTAGATGGCACTGTAGATTGCAACTTCCTCGCTTCACCCTATGGAGAAACTACGGTGGCCGAATGAATGAAAACATACCTATGAATATTATATTCCATTTCTGACCATAGATCATCCTAAATGTTACACACTGGACCTTTAAAAGAAGACCTACATTAACCCAGAGGTAAGTTGTCATTCTGCCCACATACTGTAGAGATTTTACCTGCAGACTGCCTGAAGAAATAAGCACTGAGTATGTGTCTTTGCTTTGGTGGTGGTGTCAAGAAGATGTAGAGAAATAACTCTAGTCTATTATTTTGTCCAACTAGACTTTCCAAACTTAAAGGATCACTTACAAGTAAAGATCTGGACTTGCAGTAGGACGTGGTTAGCCCAGATTAGCACAACAAATGGAAGCAGGGGGAAACAGCTAGCCTGACTCTGTCCAAAGTTCAGAAATACACAGATCAACAGCTCTAAAGCTCAGTGATTATCGTATTCTGAAATTATTTCTTGCCAAACAAAGTTTATTCATCTGCCCAGCATTTCCGTGTAGCATCTGTATTATTTTTTATAGGCACGATGGTGTCAAACCTACCAAACCTCACAATAATTATTAAACTTCATGAACCTGCACACAGTCACTGCTCCCAGCTGTTGTTTGCCAAGAAATAGTCTTTTTATACTAAATGTTAACATTAGCATGTTTACAGTGACAATGTACTAGACAAATGAAAGTTTTGATCTGATGATGGTGCTAGATGAGAAGTCAGAGGATCACCAAAGTTGTTAATGGAACATGAATGTCTGAACAACATTTCATGGCAATCCATCCAATAGCTGTTGAGACATTTCAGAAGGAAGTAGAGACGCGTTGTTAATCTTTATATACTGTATGCCGATGCTTGGAACCGGTAGGTCTGTCAGAAAAAAGACACAGTAATTTTAGCACAATTATAAGTATTTCCCCCTTCTTACAAAATAGTGCTCCTGTATAAAAGTACAACTCAGGTAAGACTACTTAAACCCATGAGGAAAGAAAAACCCTCAGGGACATGACATGTTTGATGTGGTGGTCTGTCTGGTGGCTGCAGGGCCCTCAGCAGACACTCGGCTCACTTCGGCCTCAGGCCAGCTGTGGTCTGAAGGATGAGGGACACATACAGCTGCAGAGACCCGACAAGATGCTGCAGCTTGAAGATGACAGATCAACAGCAGGATGTTTCTCACCCAGTCACTCTCAGGAGGGACCAGATCTCATCAGCATCTCATTTATTCACAGGACTCAACTTAAATTCAGAGAGTATAGCAATTCATTAACAAAACACTGGATTTTGATTGATCATTTTGCCAACTTGATAAAGGCAGGAAGCACTGGGAGCTATCTATAGACTCATTTATATATTGTATTCCTATGAAAGTGTTTCTCATATGCCAAGTAGTTTGATTGATACTACGCTTTATATGCTGCAATTAATGTTATTTCAGTCTTTTGTGAGAAAATGGCAGTCTGTTTGTTCTCTAGAGGTTGTTTGGTGACTCATGGTTCCATACTGACACCTAGTGGTCTTTATCTTTATTCTTTCTGCATATTTCTGAAGTTGAATTTACAGTACAGACCATATCTCTGTTGTATTGTTGGAGCCAGTTTTACAATGCAGACACAAATCAAAACTCTTTGCAAAACAGCATTTGCATGGTCCAAATGTTTAGTCAGCAAAACCACATCATGATGTCTAAAGAGAAATGCTGCAGCAAAAAACTTCTTACTTAAGAGAGCAAACAGAATACAAATTATAAGTTCACACAAGCATAATTATTTGCAACAATTGGTGGTTAACAAGATGCTTTAGGTCAGTGGTTTTCTTACTGGGGTCTGAGGACCAACAGGGATCCTTGAGTTGGGTCCCCAGTAAATAATATATTTTTTTGAAGTTGGACCAACAAGGAAACAAATAGGGTTGGATGATTTTATTGATTTATCCTAGTTTGATCACTGAAGACTTTATCTTCTTAAGAAAAATGCTCTTAAATTAGGGGTATGTGGACTATTGTGCATCTGTTGAAAAAGATTGGGAACCTCTGGCAATCATTGCATGGTATGTGTTTGGCTAAATTCTGGGTTAATTTAAAGCTTGACTGCAAGACTTTTACATATAATTGAACGTAGTGCCTGAAATGTGCCAGACTTTTGTTCACATGAGTACCCGTACTTCTTATTGAATACCGCCACCTCTGGTAAGCATGGGCATTCCAACCATTGAGGTCACCAGTATATTTTCCAAGGGGTATGCACTAAAAGTTGTGAAATAATTAGGGACCAAGCCAGTGACCAACACTGGAAG
>NW_023339652.1:19591306-19596808 GCF_004916995.1 Morone saxatilis
CTTAATTTGGTTCGCGATTTCTGATCAACACAGGGTTTTCAGCATCAACACAAAGTTTTATTGTATCTTGAGTCTGAACACAGTGAAGAAAGATATAGTATTTTGAGTTTCTTCATGAAATGAAGCCACAGTGTTTCCTCTATGTTGATTTTGGAGCGGCGGCCCACCGCTGTTAAATTTCTGCCACCACGGTATCAGAAATGGGCAGACGCACAATGTAGTCACGCGTTGCCTTTTAATGATCCTGCCCGACATAATGCAGCCCCGTTGGCTGCCGCTCACATTGCAATTTAACAACAAGTAGAACTATTCAGAGGTATTGGGGCTGTCCAGTTTAACTCCACATACTGTTGTGTTTGAGTTAGCCTTATTGTCAAAACGTTCGCTTTCTTCCAAGTCGAATACTTAAAACTAACAGCTCACCAAAACGTCACCGCCCGGTGGGTCTGGTTTAATTGGACAAACGTTCAGACTTGTCAGTCTTCAACTCAACGGTCCTGATATCAAACATCTAGAAACATTAAAACGGTAAATATATTTGTTTGTGTTGCAGCGAAGTTCAGTTCTGTTCATACCATCCCTCCAGAAAAACGCGATTATGCGATTGCATAATTCAATGCATAATCAAGCCAAATCCGCATATTATATTCGCACTTTCGCCGCATAAATTGCCGATTTCCACGCAATATATGCGAGGCTTGCATGATTTCATAATCCATGCATTTTCGGTCCAAAAAGTAGTTGTGTGTTACTTCACTCAAGAGCAGCCATTTTCCCCTGTTGCCATGGAACGTTATGAAGTGACGTAATTTACGCGACGTGAACATCATTGAAAAGCTGCAAACCCCACGATGAAAACCTTACAGTTGTAAGTATATTAGTACGTATGTAAATGTACGACAATAAGCAGATTGCACTTTGTGCATTGGAAGCACTTATTTTCAGCAGGAAGATGTCCTGTTTTGTATAGCTACCTCTGTAAACACGGAAGCACACATTTTTTTTTTATATTTTTATTATCATTTTTACAGAAGTTGTAGCATATTCCTTTTGTAAAAGCTTACAGAATTGTTTGACTCATCAATGTTTTGTAAGTTTGAGCCCATGTGGTTATTAAGGGGGGTCTGAACAGGGGGGGTCTGGTTCGGACAGGCCTGCCCCCACTGCTAAAGAAAATCCTAGAGGAAACACTGGGCCACCACCATGACTCTTGTTGCAAGTTTCCAGCAGCATATACATAGTTTCTCAATGCGCAACTGTCAGAAGAACATGCTCGCATTGATGAAAGGAACTGATAACCTTGGTGGCAGTCTCAGGTTATGAGACTGCTTAATTCATCTTCAGCACTGTATGTAAGGTTTGTTTTTGTGAGCAGCATAAAGTGAACTACAACTTGCTATATAATATATATATATAACATATAGTGGTAAAATGATAAATAAAACTACATTCAACCGTGAATAGTGACCTTGTTACCATGAAGCATAATTCTCATCGTCAGCTCACTGCTGGCAGTTGATTGGATGTCTCTTACCAAAATCTCCTTGGGAGTCGTAGGCGACTTCTCTTCCTCAGTTTTATCAACACATGCTTGTACCTTTGATGTTTGATCAAAAACCAGATGTAACAGACAGCTGTTCATCTTCTGTACAGATGATTTAACTATTTTTCTGCTCATCTAAGCCTTGGGCGTGCTCTAAAAGAACCATCCGCAGTTCTGGGCAGGCACTTTCAAAAAATACTTGAGGTGATTGGATGAACCATCTATCTATTAAAAAGCAAACTTCAACCAATCAGATAAACAGACCATATAACCTAGTTAAACTCTTATCGAAGCCAGTTGAAAGATGAGAGAAAACACATTTTCCATGGAGAAAAGCCTTCAGTGCTGTTGTTTGCTCTTCTTTCAATGAAGAAATACTCTCCAGTTCTAATACAACTGATCCTAGCAACATCTATGCTAACCTCTTCATCAGCCACCATTGTTGTTTTCGAGCAACCAGTCACTTCTCGCACACGTTGTCACACAAACCTAACATTAAACCACACCCGTAGCTGCCAGTAGTTCCTCAAAGGACACTGAGGACAAAAGCATAGCTTGAGTCCAGCTGCCTTGCAGATTAGGTCTTATTTATTGTCACTTAACATTATCTATGTTGAAAATATGTGGAACTTACTTCTGAAAAACCTCCTCCCAATTTACTATTCTATAACACCGGCAGAGTCCTGTCCTGTCCTGTCCACTTTCACACCTAAGCACACCAGTGGAACAAGTGCAGAACAGAAAGTTCTCCATTTACATGCAGGGGAGTCTTTAACAACAGACTATGGTTATAGAAGACTGAGCTTTGTTGCTGCTGGTGTAGAACAGTACCTGTCCATTGAGAGCTGGGCGACTAGGGTGACGTCAGTGCTGTCAGAGCTGGGTTCATACTCATAGTGAAGGAAGTAGAGGTGAGTTCGGTGGACGGTGAAACGCTCTCGACGAAACTCGTAGCAAGGATCATCTTCGTCCAGTTCTGACAGAGTCTTCTGGAGCTGCAGGCAGAGAGGAGAGGAACACCAACAGTCAGCCATTTTATGTACCATGAGGTTAAAGATGATGCTGCAGACTTTGATTGTTGCATCAGAGTCTGTAGCCTCCAGAGATGTTCTGTGCTTTTATCCAAAGCACTTTATAATTTGCCTATCAATCACCCATTCACATAGAGACTCACACACAGATGGCAGTGAGCTACCACGCAAAGCCTAACCATCAGGAGCAATTTGGGGTTCAGTGTCTTGCTCAAAGGCAGGGTAATTATTATATATTATATCATATATCATATCTATGTGAAGCTTGATTCATTAAATCATTGTTTGCTCACATTCATAGTGTTTTAAACCTTCAATCTTTATACTGCAGAAGCTGCAACAGAGCAAGAAAAGTTTGTATGTGACATGAAATTAATTTACATTTTAAGTAACTAATTAGAAAAGTGAGGAAATAATCATAGTTTGGATTAATAGCCACTACTTTGATAAGGTTAGGAAACCTTTGTCATCATGGTTATAAAAAAAACCTGTTGGCAGAAATGGACTCCAGTGTTAATTGATCCATCCAACCCAAACTTGTCACTACAAGGTTTTTAGGGTGTATAACAATGTCAGCTTTCCACAGGTAGAAAAAATACACTTATTTACTCAAGTAGAAGTACAGATACAGATAGAGATACTAAAAAAACTGATTCAGCTCCTTTACTCAAGTAAAAGTGAAATTTTAAGTAAAAAGTACTCTTCATGTTACGTTTGTCATGTGTGATATGCACCGGTATTGATGTTGGGAAGGCATGCACTGATGCAAAATAATAATAATTTATAATGCATTATTACTAAAATAACAATCCTGTTTTTAGTGGAAAGTTAAAAAACCCCCAGATATTTGTGTAAAAATGTAGCGGTAAAAGCAACAAATTTAAATAAAAAATAAATAAATATAGTACAGATACCTGAAAACTTGAGTACAGTAACAAAGTATTTGTATTTGTACTTCCCACCTCTACAGCCTTCGCTCCTGACACACGAATCGTGACTCAGATTACCACTAGAGTTCTTTGTCAGTAAAAACCTGCATCTTACTTTAGTACATTTAAATGGATAACAACTGGTAATAATGTTGTTTTTCACTGGAGAACTTCAATGTCTACATGTGTACTGAATTGTTAGGGTGGTCATTCTGGAACAGCATGGGTTAAGTTTTTGAGGCATTTCTGTGTCCTGTATGCCACTGGATACTACAGACCCAGGTCTCTAATCCTACAAAAGTCAATTAAGCAGCAAGCTGTTACAATTTAATGCAAGTAAAATGCAGTTTTCCAATTAATTCACCCTGATTATCTCTTGTCAACTGTCTGATGAGATGTCACACACAAACAGTGATAGAGGATTGGCTGAGCACAAAGCTAGAGCCTTCTGCACACAGCGTACACATAATGTAGAACTGATGTGTTCATAGATCAACGCATCAATTGAACTATGAATGGATGTCAGCAATCTGTCCTCAGGTCTATGTAACTTGATTTCAGTTCAAGTGAAGATGAGCTCCACACACTGGAATCACTGAAATGCAGTCATTTTGCCTTGGGGAACAGCAGAAAGACGTGGCTGAAGGGCTGTCAGCAGAGGACGTGGTGTGTGGCGTCGCTCTGCTTCCAACAGTGTGATTAGTGGAGTTGCAGTGAGTGACTGGGCCGCAGTGGCACTGTGGCCCTGTGGCCCAGAAGGAGCCCGGATCTGCAATGTACTGCTGAAGCCAATCCCTCAGTGACTTCATTAGTCTAATCATCACTTTAATGGGATTTAAATCGCTGCTCAAACTCTGAAAAATTGAGTGAGCAAACTATTTCCTGAGTTAAGGACACATTAGTATTGAGTGTTGGCAAAAAAGGCTCGGGCACACCATGATGGAAAATTATAATGTGATTAACTGACCACAGAGCTGACACTTAAATAATTCTAAAGCTCCACAGTGGCTGGTCCTGTAAAAAAAACTCCTGACAATGGTGACCTTGAGCAGGTTAGAAGCATCAACTGCTCAATGATAAAACAGTAACATAAAGTCTATACAGTATGCTGGATCTCTGTCTCTAAAGATTCTGTGTCTTTTGCAGTCTTGACATGGTAAGTTGTACACAAGGCCATTCAAGACATTCATGGTTTTGCTCTCAGTTGTACAAAGGACTGTCTTCCCTAACCCTAAATTTACACCAGACACAAGATGTCAGTGGTGTGTATGTGCTACTGAAGCATCCATCTGCTTAGATGGCTCTGACTGACACTGTTAGGGCTGTCACTGTCCCCAGAACCAGCTGTTCCTTCAGCAGCACAGCTCCTGAGGAGTTGAAAGAACAGTAGCCAGACAAACTGTCCTCACCAGGTTCTCTGATACAGAAATGCCATGGACAAAAAAGGTTTTCAAGATGCTCAATAAGGGCTATACAGGAAGAGTGATGTGTAAACCTATCATGAAGCCACCAACTAGTTTGTGGAGTACCATTTTGAAGCTCTAAGTTTGGCATTTTGGTTGTCTCCGTGACAGTTTGTCAGACCCAGTGGAGGTGACATACTGTAAGTTGAGCTGCTCCAATTGGTTGCGCAGTTTCGTTTTATCCGTAGCAGGAAAAAATGGCAGCTTCCTGGTCACACATGTCCTTATTTACAGATAAACAGCACACTAAAATATGTGAAAAGATTTGAGGAGAGAAATAGTATAACAATAGCATAATCTTAATCCATATTTGATCAGCACTGCTTAGTTTGACAGTTTGATCTGAGTGGACAGTAGGGTTGGGTATCGGTTGGGTTTTATCCAATACCGGTGCCTACTCGGTATTTTTTAAACAGTTCCAGTGCTTAAACGGTTCTCGAACCGGTACTTAAAAAAACGAAACCACACACACACTTTGTCAAAAAACAATACCCTTTTATTTCCAGGGCCAAATTGAACACAATATTAACTTAAAT
>NW_023339652.1:19596908-19605440 GCF_004916995.1 Morone saxatilis
GTTGCCTTCAATGGAGTCCACCATGTTGAACTGCCATGTTTCTACAGTAGCCCAGAAGGGACAAACCAAACACTGGCTCTAAATAGGGGTGTTTTTAGTTTAATTTTTCGTGTGTTTCACAGCCACCGTAGTTTCTCCTTTGCACTGGGAAGAGGAAGGTGAAATAAAGGACACCACTAGATGCCACTGAATCCTACACACTGGAACTTGGATTACAAATTCCAGGTACTTGTGCTTTACTTCAGTATTTTCTATGGCTACTCCCTTATAGTCGAGTAAACTGTTGACAAGGAGAGTCTTAGTCGACTCACTTTTCATATGTCAGATATATGCTTTTTCTGTTAGCATTTAACAGACAGCTGTTAAAATATATATATGTAAATAATTAAAGGTTTATATCATTACTGGCTACGAATAGTCGACTTTTGGCTTTATCTAGCGACTGCTAGTCGACTAGGAAAATCTTTAGTCAGGGACAGCCCTAGTATTTTCTTCTAATGCCACTTTTTACTTCTACTCCTCTAAATCTCAGTGGGAAATATTGTACTTTTTTACTTACTACTACTACATTTATTTGACAGCCTGAGTTACTTTACTAATTAAGATTTTGGCACATGAAACATACTAACACCAACGTACAACTGAAAAAATTAGTTGAATAATCCATTGACAGAAAATTAATCTGCAACCATTTTAATAATTATTTAGCCATTAAGCAAAAACATTTCATGGATCAAACTTCTCAAATGTGATGATTTGCTGCATTACCTTTGGATTAATTTGAATGTATTTGTAATAATTTTGAGGTTTGGACTGTTGATTGGAAAAAACAAGCATTGTGAACGTGTCACTTTGGGCTCTGGGTAATTGTGACGGCATTTCTCACTATTTTCAGAATTTTTACAAAGCAAAACATCAATCGATTATGGAAAACATAAATCAGCAGATAAATACATAATGAACATAATCATTAGTTCTGGTTCTATACAAAATAGTCAACCAACTACAACAGTACAATCAAATCTTTCACATTAATGCAAGAGTTATAATAATGGTAAATGTTAAATGGACTTGTACTTGTACAGCGCCTTCCTAGTCTTCTGACCACTCAAATTGCTTTTGCACAACATGCCAGCATTGAACAATTTGGGGTTCAGTATCTTGCTCAAGGATACTTCGACATGTGGCGGGAGGAGCCAGGGGTCAAACCAACAACCTTCCGATTAGTGGATGACCCGCTAACATTTTCAATGACAGATTTACTCCTGCTCTTTTATCTTCCCCAGGGACTACCGATGAAAATGAGCTTTTAGCTATATCTGGTAGAATACATGTATTGTGCATTGTCTCTAAGAAAGAGAGTATTTTAACAGTGTGATATTAGTACCTCCACTTAAGTAAATGATCTGAATACCTCCACCACTGATGCTCTATCATTGTCCACCTACTGGGATCTACTAACAGGCTCTAACAGCTCTGCACATCCACTGAAGACAGAATGCTTTTTGAAGGTTAACACAATCCACAGTGCTTTTACTGTGCCTGAAGTAGAACCAAATGTCTGTCGCTTTGAGTTCGGGGCTGGCTTGAGACTCTTGATTAATGCAGGTCACGTCTTGTATGTCTGAAGTGACTGAGTGTGAGTGCAGTGGGGATGGCGGGGTCTCACCTTGAGGTCTGACACGTCTTTGTAGCACTTCTCAGAGCGGGTGTGGTCAGACAGCTGGACGTTCCAGAAGCAGGGCAGCTGGTGAACCAGGAACGGGTTCTGTTTGATCACAGCGTTGAAGATGTCCTGCAGTAACACACACACACACACACACACAGACACATACTGAGCCTTATGCTTTGCCTTATGTCATCTAAAGGCCTGCAACACACAGTCTACTCTGACCCTTCTAGCTGTTTAATAGATGACCACACATTTTTAACTAACACACTTTCTCAAATAAAAAATATTGATAATTTATTATAATTTTTTAAATGATTCTTTAAAACAATCATCTATGTCTTTGAAGGATTTATTTCCACAAAAGCAGAGTTGGTGATTGTTGGAGAGACAGTTTAGGTAAGATTTATTTTGTTTCTGTCCACTTTGAATGATGTTACGATGTTATGATGATATGCAAAGTAAAATTACCGTTTTTGTCTATGGAGTCTGGTGGAGAGCAATATTATGGCTGTTTCTGGTTAAACAAAATGTCTCTCTCTGTAGGGATCCTTTCCATGATGAGGTCAGAATAACAATGTCAGTGGCAAAAACAAGCACTTTTAGCGGATGTACTTTGACAGGCTCATCTGTCTCCAAGGATTAACCCTAGCTTAAGTTGCGGCCATAGCAGCCTTTTTCATAAATACTTTAACATCTAACTCGGTTACTTAAGGGTTTATTTGACCAAAGTTGGTGATTGTTGGAAAGACAGTGAATGCACATGAACCATTTGTTCCTGCCAGCAATACCTCTTTAAATTTTTAATCAACGACACATACATATTTGCAATTGGTTGAGACTGCGACTTCACCGGTCACAATTCACCAGTGTTCAGTCCACACAAAGTTGAGATGGAAATCTGCTTTGCCACTAAAAGGTTTCGCACTTTCCCTCACATAGAATGGACATGAATGGGAGATGAATATTCGTCGATATGTTGATATGTTGATATTGCGTATGTGTGACTGTGCCCTAAAAAAATATTTTTTATAATATATGTGATCAGATCAGTCTGATCAGTTGCAACGTCCAATCACTAACTGATTTCCAATAAAGGAATGCATCGGTCCAATTAAAGACTCTGTGAAGGTTGATCTCATGTATGGTCCTATGGGTACAGGAATAATTTCATCACCACCACTAGCAGCAGAGGCAGGAAGAATTACTGTAACACATTATCTCCAGATGTTACTGCTGTGGGGCCAGTATAGCAGTCCTGACTCTTCTGTCTTGTTAGAGTTTTGTGTTCCTCCAGATGTTCAGGTTAATAACTAATAGTATGTGTAATCACACTTGTAAAGCTGAACTCTTGGAATTGCTTTGAGGAAATGTACCTTGGTCAGAGAGACTTTTTTGACTTTGAGATCTTTGTGGGTTCACAAGATGAGAGTCTCGGTGACAGACTCTAGTTTCCTAATGGGACACATAAAAACTCTATAGCCACATAATGAATGCTGCAATAAAGGGGGCTGACAGTCGATTGGAGCTTATACAGCAGAAGGCAGATGGAATGCTCAAACGATTTCCAAAGCCCCTTTCATTTTACAAACTGCATACCTTGCGGGACTTTACTTAATGAAGGTTTAATTAAAATCTCATAAATGCACCTCTCATTTAGATGAGCTCTGAATAGCTCCGAGATAACGGAGAGACCCTGCACCAAGGTCTGAGTGTCTGCCCTTACTATGGTAGATAATAGAACACTGCACGGTTTAAGATAACACCTATTTATGACCTTCAAGAGGATACCTGTATGCTCAAGGGGGATGAAAATGGTGCAATACCTGCAGCCCTGTCTCCTTGAAATGACGTTTATATACAGTAGTAGTATAGTTTGTTGAAATGTAATGCTGATCGAATTACATTTTCTATTAACATAATAAGGAAATGTTGTTTTTTTGTTTTTTATTTTATGCAATCTAAAGACCATGATGACAAAAAGTTCATCCCAGGGGGCGTGGTGAGTTTGGATGTCATTAACAGGAATTTGTTGTTACTTCAGTGTACTTTGTCTAATCTTTCAAACTTCACGTCTGATGTCCGAACACGTCTACATACCAATATTCAGTCACAGCACCACCTACTGGCAACAGGAAGTAAGTCTTATCGGGCAATCATCATCTGATTTATGTGAAATTTTAATGACCACAGCACTACTTGCAGCTTTAATTATGAAAAGAATGTAGTTATATACAAACACAATTTCTAGGAGACAGGGTTGATACCTGGAACCAAACCTTTCTACAGCTTTGTAAAAGGAGTGTTCTGTTGCACTCTGAGATAAAAATAGAGACACAGATATATGTAGTTTTTTTTGTTTTTTCAATGAAGGCTGTTGTGGGCACCTTGCAAAGTCACATCAATTGACACCTATATCAAATACCGGTGGGAATCACGCTCACATTGGATGGTGCTGTAGATCACCATATATGTCCACTGCCAACGTTCAGTGTCAAAGCAGGAAGTAGTTTGTCCTTTGTGGAGTGAAGCGTGAAAGTAAGTGTGTGTAGGTCACAGTGGTGGACGGGTGTGTGGTGCATCATTTCACACACCTACAACTAACCGTCACTTTTGTAAGGGCCACACTGTGTTAGAAAATAAGTGGTTCATCGGATGTGTCATTGAAAATGAAAAAAAAAGTGTTTATTGCTGTTCTGAATAACCACACTGAGGTGAGGCGAACAGCAGATTGTCATATAGAGACGCAAAACTAAATAATTGTTTAAATTCGGGGTTAATGGCAAAGACATTGAGACAAGCATTGTGTTTCACTCGTTCATGCACAGAAAAAGTGAGAGAAAAAGTTGTCAAAAAGAGATTGACAAAGAGGGCTCAAGGGAGATGTCTAAACCATGCTTACTTTCTCAAGCAAGTCACTTGCATCCCACTGAAACACAACAGAGGAGAAGTGGGCTTCACTGCTGTTCAAATAGCATTTTTGGTGGGCAAAATAAAGCTACAGCGAGCTTACTTGGACAAGGTAACATTAAGCAGTCAGTACTGTATGTTTCAAACACAGTGCCTGGCAGACTGTCCATAACCTACTGCCCCCATTCCTTTCTGGTTGGGGGGCTACCTCTGACATTTCTGACCTTCCATAACGGACAATATGATGAGCACAACCACTTTTACTCAGGTGTGTGGAGCTGAGAAACTATGCAGGGTTTGAAGTCTCTTTTTCCATTCTTCACACAACTACCTCTGTCAGTTTTCGTGTGCAGAAGCAAGTCAAACACCATGAATGCCTTTGTATGATTCATGGGGCCGACACTACAATGAAACACACAAAGCAAAGAGTTCTTGGAGAGAGATCAGGGAGGCCATGACGGCAGGTTTTTCACCCAGCTTCCAATGTGGCCAGAACAGGCAGAAACACTTTAGAAGTGTTTGGATGAAACACTGTACAAAGTAGTTTGTTTGAAGCATACTGTAGCTTAGTTTAACAGGAGAATTCCAGTTAGCAGTGGCCGAAAATAACAGGGCTTGCAACAGTTTATAATGGGTGATTGTATCTTTTGGTTGTTTGATTTTCTTTTCAGAAATGTGTATTACTAACATAGTAGAGTTTTGCTTTAAATTTTTTTTATATTTTAATGGAAAATAGAGAGTTATTACCTCTGGTGCAGGTGCATGTACGCTACATGCTAGTTAGCTGTTTGCTACAGTTGGTACTGTGGGTTCTTTGTGGTCAAAAATGGATGAGCAAAATTTTCGATGTGGTTGAATGGGTGATTTATATTATGTATTTTGTATAAAGGTCCTAGCCCACAGGGGCCGTCGGTGAGGGTCTCTAGCCCTACAATAGTTTTGAGGTGTCTTCTGTGCCGTTTGGGGCTTGGTGACCGCTTGTCTGTGGCTTTTCCGGCCAACCGAGCATGCTGAATTGGCTGCGGAGGTGAAAGAGAAATGGAAGCAGCACATGAGTTCGGATGGTCTTATTTTTCAACTCCATCTCATGTGATCACTCAAATACACAGATATTTTGATACAACAAGCAGCTGTGATCTACTTCTATAAATAAAGTGAGAGCGGGCAAACCTACATCCATAGGGCTGCTTTTGTTTATATCCGTAGTCCTAGGTCTTCCAGAGTTCCTATTTAAAAGAAGAATGCAGACTACCACCACCTGCATAGTATGGAGAGTTATTGCCTCTCGTGCAGGCGCATGTTTGCAACATGCTAGTTAACGGTTTGCTGCAGTTGGTGCGGTGTGTTTAGTGTCACTGTTTGCTCGCTTTTTGGCACTGGTTTGTTGTGACAGGGCTTTAACAAAATGAAAAAGTGCTTTTATATATTCTGTGTCTGGATGTGGTCTAGACACTAGACAAGACAAGAACAGCAAATTTCCAAAGTGCCAGAGTTGCTTCAAGAAGGGTTGAAATGTCTTTGGAAACCTACTCCGACTCGATTTTAGATATGGCAAAACAAGGCCTGTCATCTGCAGAAATTGCACTTAGGTGAAGAAAATGGAGCAACCAGTACAGGTGTTTTTATGGTTTGCCTATGTGAAATGGCATTTTTTTGCCAATGGGTGGCAAGTTTGCATGGCTGGGCTGTGAGGATGTGTGTGCGTGTGTGTGTTACCTGGTCTGCCAAGGAGGTGGACAGCATGCTCATTAGTTCCCTCTCTGCAGTCAGCCTCCACATCTGCTCCCATCTTAGCTTCCGTAGACGATCCAGGAGAAGCAAAATCACTCCTGGAAAGCAGAGAGAGAGATATGGTAGCTTTAGAGACTGAGAGATTAGTATCTAGCAGTCTGGTAAAGGTGATAAAGTCCCATCATGAGGCTCTGAATCACAGCCTTGTGTTTTCTGAGATAAAGCTGTAGACGTTAAGCTTAAAGACAGACTGGCACTGGATGGAAAAAACATGTTAAAATCCTCCTGGAAACACAAATCATTCTTAGAAGCTTGTGTGCTTCTTTTCTGCTAACTTTCTCCAACCAACAAACCAACAGGAAAAAACTACTTCTTCCTCTCAGTTCCCTGGCTAATAAAAGAAATTTTCCTGGCTGCTACAAATAAAATCAAACAGCCAATTTTCAGAGGGAGAGACATGGTGAATATTTTTTTTTCCGGATAGGAACAAACAAAGCATCTTTCACACCCCGCTGTGCTCCATCTGTTGCCACGGCCACCGCCACAAAGCCGACCAGCCGCAGCTGAACTGTAGGCTTTCTGTCAAATTGCTGTTCTGTGTAAATGCAACACACGCTTTTCTGTTCCTGAGATCGGCTGTTCGGTCACACTGACAGGAAGTTTAAGAGCAGAACGCTAAACCTTTTTATGACAGGGGCGTGTTGGGGTGAGTGTTACACTGCTCCCACTGATATGTGTGTGCTGTGAAATTCACAGAGCTGCTGCAGCGGGTCGTGCTGTTTGTTTTGGGTTATAGTTAATAGAACGATTATCCTCCTGCTCCACACAGCACAGAGAGAGCTGTAAGTCTCCTACAGGAAAAGACCTAGCTGGATTTCATGAAAGAAAAAATATATAGGCAGTGGAAAATAATAACAAGGTGTAATGGAATCAAATCAATTCCGCTATCAGCTGTTTTGTGAAATTACACCACGCTCTTTATTGAAAATGTTTTTCCAGACAACTTTTAACCAGCCTAGTGAACACCTGCATATTTCATCAATGCCGATGCAGATGAAACTACCTCACTGCTTCTTCCACTGGCTTTGAAATGCTGGAGACTGAAGTTCTCAGAAGAAAAAAGGAAGACAGAAAATAAAAACACTTGGACAGAAATCAAACGTTTTCCTGTTACAGATGGTAAATGAAAATAACTTTGGATGGGTTGAATAACAACATCAAATTATAATCACAGAGAGAGCTCAATCAAAATACAAATGATAAGTAATTAATTAATTCAATACTACATATGAATTATATACAGGGCGGCTGTGGCTCAAGAGGTAGAGCCTGTCGTCCACTAATCCTTTTGTGGTTCGATCCCTGCTGCATGTCCAAGTGGCTCCTGATACAGGCTATAAGGAAGAACCTCAAAAGTATAGTCCTTGAAATACACCATACCAGAAGTAGAACAAAGCACAACAAAATTTTTTGTATTCTCCAAGGTCTCCCATATATGAAATTGATTTTTGTATAAAAATATTTTACTGTTACAGTGGTTAATTGACAGATATTGTGGCACATCCCATAAATAAAATAAATACAAAATAAACCCAGGCTGAATGGGAGATGATACACCTGAACGAATGTAATTTTCATAATGCAAGCTCTGATTGATCCCAAATTTGGTGTGAAAGTGGGCAAAAATGCACTGGCAAAATACGCCTATTAAGTATGTTTAAAGAACCAGTGTCTAAGACTTAGTGGCATCTACTGGTGACGTTGTAGATTGCAACTTCCTCACTTCACCTACCCCTTCTAAGGACAAAGGAGAAACTACGGTGGCCGCCAGACATGCCAAAAATGCAAATACTCCTCTCTTTTTTAGTGGGCTACTGTAAATAGATGGCGATTCAACAGGGCGGACCCACAGTGTCTGTAGATATAAACAACTCATTCTAAGGTAACAAAGACACAATTATTCTTATTTACAGGTGATTATACACCAAATGAAAACATACTATGAATACTTATATTCCATTTTCTGACAATAGAGTCCTCCTAATGTTACACACTGACCTTTAAAAGTACTACAAGGAGTTTTTAACTAGTTATGAAACAGTTTCAATATTGATGCCTCTAAATGACCAACATCACAACAACAGCCATCAGCGAGCAGATTGGATATTTCTAGAGTTATTATGAATTCCTGCCTGGATGTTTTTTTGTGAAGAACTTTTTAT
>NW_023339652.1:19605540-19612020 GCF_004916995.1 Morone saxatilis
GTCATTCTCAGTGAGTCTGTCTAGCAGAAGCACTAAACTCAGGGTTGTGCTACACTTAACTCATAATAAATTCAGCATAATATTTTCCAGAAGACAAATTCCAACAGCACAACAACAAAATTGTGTCATTTTCACCTCACTATTGTCTAGGGCAAGACTCATATTGTCTGATATCAGCTTATCACAGACATATGGGTATATGCCGCCCAATAAACAATAACAAACTGAGGTACAGAAATGCCACAGAAAGGGTAACACAGAGACAGCCTCTTTGTCTATCAGAGAGCATTAACAGGACCAACAAGCTGTTGAATGTCATGCCCACGTCATACACCATTAAAAAAAAAACACAAAGAAATTATTAGAAATAGATAAATTACCAATTATCAAGCAAATTAAAACAGGAGTGGACCATAAAACAAGGAGGCTTCTTCATAAAACCTGGTTCTTTCTGCAGTTGAGGTAAAAGAAAATGTCACTCTTTAATTTATGGTAATTCAATTTTAGGATAAAACAATATTTGTAGCCATTGTTTTTTTTCTAGACATAATGACATAATAGAATCATGATCTTTGGCTAACAGGCTGTTTTTTGATTCCGTACGGTTCGGATAGTGTGCAGACAGAAACAGAGGTTGGAGGGGGATCAGTGGCAGACACTTCAGGGTCAACAAGTTCAACACAGAGCCAGCAGAAACATAATCCCTTCATAAAGTGGGCTTTTATGTCTGAGTCAACAACAAACCAGGAGAGAACTTTAACGGCCAACTTCACAAATGGCACACCGCCGCCACCAGAGAAGGTGCAAATTGAATTCAACACTCAGTTCATATGAATTTAAAGTTTTTGAGCCACCAGACAAAAGGTATAGAGAGGACAGAAAAGTGGGTGGGATGAAATAAAGAGGAGTGATCCAGCAGATGAAGAGGGGAGAGGGGAAGGGGATGTACGTGGGCTTCGGGGCGAGAGATTATGAAAGCCAAGCTGGGCAGAGATAAAGGTCGAGGAGATGGGCATTAGGGAGGAGATATGAGCGTGGAGAGTGGGCACGGGTGGAGCGGTGGCAGCTTTAATGAAGGCTGTAAGTAAGATTAATGAGTGCTTATTGGAGCAGGCGGCAGAGAGCAGGCAGCCCCCTTTAGGAAGGCTGAAAAACAAAGAACACGGATCTGCCATCAAGGTGACAACTGAGCGGGCACAATTACTGCTCAAAAGACAAAACACTGCTCCTTTTGGACAGACTTCACAGGTGATTCTACTTTGAGAGCCTGTTGACTCTCATTGTCGGCAGTGGTGGGAAGGAAATTGTACTGCAAATCCTTCTACTCCATACCTTTATTCATTTTTATTGCAATTAAGCAATACACCTATGTGATTAATTACAATTAAATGACCACTGTAGAGCCCTGCAAGGTACCACTCCTGCCCACTCCCACGAGATCTGCATCAGGATTGCAGAATCCCAATCCCAATGCAGTCCTAGACCATTGTGTAAAATGTAGTGGCATCTAGTGGTGTAGTTGCAGATTACGACCCCTTCACATCACCCAACCCTTCCAAGTTTGTAGAAGGAACTATGGGGACCCTATCTAGAGCCAGTGTTTGCTTTGTCCGTTCTGGGCTACTGTAGAAACATGGCGGTTGAACATGGCTAGATAGTGAGAGATGCAATTCTCTGTGGGTTTGTCACTATAAGCAATAACACATTTCACATTACACAAAGTGATTTTCTTACATTCTTAATAGGCGTATTAAACTTCAAACCAGGGGCCTTAAACTGCCAGCCTGGGGGCCATTTTCCGGAAGAAGATAGCAGATTTTCTGCGAACAAGTCTTCAATCATCAATCAAGGAAATATAAAATGATCATACAAAAATATATAGGAACTGCTGTCTGCATTTCTTTTGTTACTGTTAGAAATATTTTGAACATAGTGGCCCTCCCATGCAATGACAATACCAGTAGTGGCCACAAGCCAATTTGAGTTTGAGAACTTTAAACCATCTGACAAGTTGAAGAAGTTTTAAAACAGAAAACCCCCCAAACAATAAAAACAGCTCTTCTTTCCTATCAATATCACTGTCATTGTTTATGTTCCAGACTGGCAAAAGACCTACCTTTCTTACAAAAATCTTTGACTAAATCCCAACATCCACAATGAGAAAAACTGATGAGCAACTGACCGTGAAGCCTCAACAATCGGCTTTCTCAAAAAACAAAAAAACCCAGTCAAATACTAGGTTTCCAAGTCAGAGAGCCATGACCGGCAAGAAAAAGGAAACAAAATCAATACAGCTTTACCCTGTTTAAAAAGAAAGAAGGAAAAGAAGGAAGGGCTCTGATCCAAAATAATATCTCCAAGAAAATATCCCATCAAAAAAAGCTGATTCCTGACACTGTTCTCTATATTCAAACAAAGCTGTGAACCACAGCCAGTGCATCAGCTTTTTTTAATCTTCAAAACATATTCATTCACATTACACTGTTTAGTTGCTATTGATCCTGTAATTTACCGACCTGTGAGCCCCTGAAGAATTAAAGCCAATACCCACTATTTAGCAATTAAAGTCTGGTTAGAATGTATTACAGAGTTGGACATAATAGTATGTATCTTCTACATAGCAAAGCCCTCACACAGCAAACCATCCACAATTTATTTCCCTGCATGCAGGCGGCTGAAGGGGGAGTGAGCAGTTCTTAAATTAGCTGTGGAGATGTACCAGGAGATCAGTGGGAGTTTTTACTGCTGAGTCAGTGGTGCTGATACAAGTAAAGATGAATGCCAAGGTCAGCAGGCCCAACATACACTCTTCACTCCACTATTTCATCCTCCTGCTGCAGCTCACATGGAGCATTGATGAACAATCTGATCAGGAGACACATTCAACAGATGACTGCTGAGAGATCTCTTACAGTGATTATGTAACAAATTGTTCATGTGGAGGTTGATTTTCCACGTCACTGACATGCTCCATGCTAGGGCTGGGCCATAACTGGGAGTTGTATTGTGCCGATGTGATATTGTGTTATTGTGGCGGCTGTGGCTCACGTGGTCTCGTAATAGGAGGTTTGATGTTTAGATTTCTGCCACCCCCAGTCCAATTGAAGTTTGGTGAGATACTGAACCCCAAATTGATCCTGATGGCTGCACCCTGTGTGTGTATGTGTGTGGGTGAACTTGCATTTGGATAAGAAGCATTGTACCACTCCTGTTGAGCAGGTCGGCACCTTGCATGGCAGCCTCTACCATCAGTGTATGAATGAGTGAGTATGGATGAATGTGTGGGAATACGCTTTGAGAAGTAGGTAGAAAAGGAAGGGGCTATGTAAAACTTAAATTTACCATTTAACAAAATGATGTCCAAATTCATGAAGCCAAATAAACTGTAATTAAAAACTAAGAAAGTGAGTCAAAGCTTGTTTTACACATGTGAAGAGATTTGGTCTGATGTAATGCAGTAAATATTAATTTGATTATTTTAAGTAATTTTACATTGTGTAAAATATTGGATATACCATACTGAGTCAAATATAAGATGATAATCATGTCTGAAAAATTGGGGGTTGTACTTTAATCGAGGACTACGCAACATTAAATACTTCATTTGAATGGACAACACCAGTGCTCTTCCACGAAGTTTCTACAGCGCTCACCACAGATTCTCCTTTACACTTGGAAGGCTGAGCTGTATTCAGTTCTGCAACTTCACCACTGGATGCAACTATAGGTAATAAATAATTTATTTTTATTATAATAATTATTTATTATTATTTGATAGGTGTAGAGACAGGAAACATTAGCAGTGCATTTTAATCTGGTGGACATTTGTTTGGTAGCTTGGTCAAGCCCAAGGTGCAACACACTGTTGTTGTGTCTCAGGTTGCTATCTGTTACTGTTAACCAATGAAGTATCTGACTGGCTAATGCACAGACCACACGTGTTCATTTTATATAAAACCAAAAATTATAAAGTATATACACTCTCAAAAGAGAGCACATGAAATATAATGTACATGACAGATCTGTATGCTGTAGCAGAAAATAAAACTTGCAGTTTAATGGAAGTTGGACTTTAATCCAAGTCTCCTCCTGCACAGCAGACAAATCCAACTTGGGTAATGTAGAATTTAAATAAATCACATATCATCAATTATATGCCTGTTTCCTAATAAAATATAGGCCAGACATTTTGACTCGTCATAGCAGCTAAAGCCCAGGTGTAACTAATAACATTAGCAACAGCTCCGTTCTAGTCAAGTATCCCAGTAAACCATGACAGTGAGCCAAAACATCTGCTGGGGAAAAAAGGCCTATTAAGTCTGGCAAATGAATGGCCACATCCTTTTTCTTAAAGAAAAAAACAACATGTAAAACAAGGGGCTAGTTAGCATGATAAGGCAAATCTCTGTCTCTGTCCTGGTGTCCTTGAACACCCAAGTGATCAGCTAAAAAGCATTTCTGTCACATGAGGTTTGAACTGCTGAAAAAGAGAGAAATGATGCCTCATGCACTTAGAAAACTGCAATACACTTAAGTGTTCTTAATTCAAGGACAGGTAGCTCGTAGGTTACACTGCCAAAGCATCATCTGCCAAGAGTTTTGCTGATTGCAGGAGGCATGGATTGAGGGAAGGCATGATGTCATAATGTAGTGCAAGGCGTTGTCATGGCAACCCACTGCTCTCATTAGCGCAAATGCATTTTGCATATAGACTGCAGGAGCAGGAAAGGTTCGAATTGGGTTTATTTTATAATCATCTTTTTTCTGAAAATGTTTTCAGGACTACATCCAGAACCATCATGTATTTTAGAACATTCATGCTCTGGAAATTTTCCTAGCCAGTTTGGATTAATTAAGGAGTAAACTAAAGACTGTAAGACTACCTTCTAATATCCACATAACTGTAAGTTTGACGTGGAAGGAGCTGAGGGACATCATTTTTTAATAATTTAACATTTTATACTCTTTATTAAGGCCCTGCTGATACCCTGGAGACAATCAGAGCTAACGCTCATCTGCAAAACCTTCCATAATCAATCACCTGCACAATTTCTCATGTCTTTCCCCTTGTCCTTCTCTACAACCATTGCTGCTCATGTTGCAACCAAGAGCCTAAGATATTACCAACAAGCAACTGACTGAATGGGTAAATATATTATTTATCATGGTCATTGATGCTGAGCAATTTCAGTGCTGCAGTTCTACACAGCTGCTACTTAATGGTTCCTTAGTATTTTTATAGTGTCAACCGTCTTTAGTGGCTCTGACCTCCATTTTCACCAAACAGCCCAGTGGTTGGCTCATGGTTAATCTACCTTGTCTGTCTGAGCAGAGTGAAGAGAAGGGAGCCACCACATGCACATGTGCTTGTATCTTTGATGAAGGTGCTTACAACTCTCTCTGTCTTAATAAACCCTCGCAGCATTACCTGGAGACATATATCAGTAGTAGTTCTTTGAAAATAAAACAAAATGTCCTAGACTGCAGTGTGCATTACAGCACACAGTATGAAAGTGTTGGACAAGTTAAGAAGTTTAACCTGAAGTTGGTGCTGTAGGAAAGCCACAGACTTGCTCAAGTCAGACGGGTTAAATCCCTGGGGAGCACGAATGTGATCAGCAAATTTCACTGGATTATGACTATAATATAGTGAGATAGATTGTGGTTATAGTTGATATTTATGTATTCATATATCCTTTATCTGACACAAAAAAACTTGCTCACAGGGAAGTCTTGGCTGAAGTCTTCCAGTTAGATTTGAATATATGAATGTGGTTTAACCAGTGCTTGAATTGGACCAAAGATGGTGCCAGTAACCTAATTCAGCACAATCCCAACCCTAACCACAACAGAAGCCTGTGCCTGTCCCCACTACGGGTTAGGCAGGACCTGATTTGCCAGAGAGATGGAAATAGATGGTTCACTGTGACAGGAACAGCCAAGAGGGAAAGACTGTCAACTGCAACTAAACTACCACTACAGTATGACTTCTGCTGTTTCTGTTTGACCTCCTTGAACAAGAATGTTGTGTGGAGTAGATCCTCTGTTAAAGCTTTGCAGCAGCACTGACAGCTTATTCAGTAGATGGCGAGGTACAGCACTATATCTAAGTGAACACTCTCGAATGAGTTTTGCCACCAGGGAGAGACAACTATGAAGGGAAAGCTCCTGTTTGCAGCAGTGTTGGGCCTGAGGCTGCAGGATGCTAGATGGGTTACAATCCCAGTGTCACATGGATGGGATGGGTTCCAGCTCAGCAGCTTTGTGGAAAGACTTCATCACACCAGTGATGGGCAATTATTGCTTATGTCAATCAAAATGATATCAAGCCACGTCTCTGTTCACTGATAAGGGTCTGTTTCTTTTGCCTGCCTAAAACTCACAGATCCTATCACAGACAGATGCAGAAAAACTAATCCATGCATTTGTTACTTCTAGGCTGGATTACTGCAACTCTTTATTATCAGGTTGCCCTAATAA
>NW_023339652.1:19612120-19612416 GCF_004916995.1 Morone saxatilis
AAAACTGAATTGAATTGAATCAACACAGATTATTGGGGGTACATGGTAGATCACAAAGCTAAAACAATGAAAGTAGAAGCTGTTAGATAAGCCTTAAAATGGGTTTCTGTGATGCCATTGCCAAAGTGTCATCAGCTTTTAAAGGATGATATTTAACTGTGTGATCACAGCAGAAGATGTGAGGAACAGAAGTGGCTGGCTTTTGTTTGGTGAGATTGGTGATGAGAGGCAGCAGCAGGAGGGACTGAACTGCCACTGTCCAGAAAATTTACTTGATTTCAAACTGAGGTTAAATT
>NW_023339652.1:19612460-19612687 GCF_004916995.1 Morone saxatilis
AATTATCCACAACATGATGGTGCAGCAACCAATTTCAGATAAACATTTGATTTTCTTCCCACCGTAACTTTGTATACATGATTAGATGCAGAATCTCTTTGAGCCCTTGTTTCCGTATGAGAAGAGCTGAGATGCCAAACCTTCTGGCGGCACTACCATGAGTGTAATGCAGATTTTACAGCTTGATGCAGCTCTAAAAGTACAATCAACTTTGATCTGTTTGTCAG
>NW_023339652.1:19612705-19615911 GCF_004916995.1 Morone saxatilis
GATGAACCAATGAGATGACTGTGATGTAATCTGAAAGCACAGAGATGGATTCAAAGTTAATTCGTCATTTACTTTTTCAGACAACTGCACTTTCTCCTTTAAAAGGCTCATCCCGCGCCATTATGGCTGTGGGATTCCCCTATTGTCTTTACATATAATGTATGAATGAATGTATGTTTTCATTAGTTCATAATCACCTACCTTTTCATTCAATGATCTGTTTTTATCTACAGAGGGAGCAGGTCCTCTTCTACAGAGCCTGAACTGCCATGCTTCTACAGTAGCCCCGAAACGGACAAACCAAACAGTGGCGTTTTTGTAAGTGTTGCAGCCACTGTCCGTAGTTTCTTCTACACACTTGTAACTTTAGGGGAGGTAAGGGTGTTGTAACTTGCAACTATACTGCCAGATGCCACCTAATTCTGCACAGGGTTCCCACTCTTTTTAAGAAATAATTTTCCAGCAAGTGCTGTCCTGGATTGTCCTTGCTACAGTCTAGTATTGACACATTTAACCTTTATTCTTCCTTTTTTAATGATGCAGGTTTATGATGAAGTGTCTCAGGTTCATTACAGCTGGTCAGCCTTAATGGGATTTAGACAAGCTAAAGGTAGCTTGTTTTTGTGGCGCTCTCTCTTTTTAAATGTCATAGTGCAGAGTTTTAAAATAAAAATACTTAAACTAGTCTCTAAATTTCCAGGTATTTCAGGTTTTTCAGCGCACATGGGAATGCTGCTACACACTGGTTCTTTAAGAAAGGTTCGACTTTATGCAAATATCATCTAGCACACTAGAGCAACAACCTGTGGAAAACCAATTATGTTCATTTTGATTTATTCAGTTATTTTCTTCTCTACTCAACTGCGTAACAGTTCTTCAAACAAAATGGAGGAAAAAATGATTGTTGAGTCAACAGTTTCCCAATTCTCTGTGCAAGAACTTTAACAAGCCACCCAAACTTACACAGAAACCATGCATGAAATCATGTTGCTCAAAAATGAAGTACTTCAGCAGTACCAATATAGTAGCAAGAGAAATAAGTAACTGCCCAATCAGAGATGACTATGTAAATTATGTGCTCAACTCCCACCGCACTTATCATGCTCACAAGCTTCATGCTTGTGAGAACCAGGATGCAGAATGCCACTTTGAGTCCGCATTTGTGAACAGAAGGTTACACTGTGTGCCATTTTTGTGCATTGCCATGGCAACCCCCTTTTATTTCCATTCCATTTGGAAAAATGCCTGAAAAATACTAAAGAAATGAATCAGCAGACTGACATATCCTGACTTCCCTAGTATGGGTGAGGCTACTAAAACCCTGTATCCTACACTTTCCATAATGCAACCAATAGCATCTTGTGATAACCTCCCTTCCTGGCAAAATCCACACCTCCAGTTTGTATTGCTTTCTCTTAAGAATGTGTAGTCTCCAAGCCCTGACAGCATCATCATTATCAGATCTAACAAAGCTCCTCCAGAGCCACAGACTACATTATCTAACTGTTTTTCAGGCTGGGTAGTGTTCCCCATGACAAGGAAATTAACCTTTGTAACAGTCGCTGGCATTAAGCCAGGGTGCCAGTCTCAGTCTGACAAAATGTAATTTATAATATACAACCAGCATAACCCTACAAAGGAACTGATATAGCCACCGACCTTTTGAACTAGTCACAATAAATGAGACCATTCCCAATGTACAATACCCACAGTTCAAATCACCATAAAGAAGTTCTTTCTCAACAAAACTCCTCTTTGGGTATCTAAGAAGCAACACAAAATACTGTTAACACAACCGTTGGCCAACAAAAATTAGTCATGCCTCTTGCGTCAAATAAATAAGCTAAATAAACTCAACTGTTTTCTTCCAATCCAGAGTTACCTCCCACAGTCCGGCCAGTGCACTGCTGTCAGCCTGGAAGCCAGACGGTGAAAGTTGGGTCTCTGGGAGTAGAGAGGATGATGGGGAAGAGTAGTCCGATTCTGCAGAATGCGCAAACTACGGGTTACTGACTTTTCAAGCAATTGCCAGGGGCTGGCAAGCTAGATGACGATCTCTGTCACGAAAAACTGAGCCTCTTCTACTGGTGAGTGGATACACGCCATTTTCCTTTCAAACACCAGCGTGAGACATAGGGAGCATCCTTAAAAGGCGCTCATAGCCACACCTTACTGTGTAAAACTGGTGGAGATTAATACTAGTATATACAGATTTTACCCCTTACTGGTATCTGCATCATTTAATCGGTATGGTAGGATGTGGTAAAAAATCCTTATCATGCATCCCTATAGTTTAGTGAGGATACAACTATATTTATGCTAGTTTAAACTACTGCAACTGCCTGTTGGCTTGCTAAGGTCTGTTGTCTTTAGTGCCAGGACCTAATCAGGCAACTGCATTATTGACTCTGTCTCACCCAGCAGAACATGAACATGTCTTTAATGCTCCACTTACATTGGGGTTCAAACCCCTTCTGCACATCTTTAAGTGATTCATGTTTAGATGTTGGCTGCTTCGGTAAAAAGCTTGTCAGATGCTGTGGTGTTGAGCGGAGGCGACAAAATAGGTCACCCTCAGCAAATTCATGAAGACAGCAGGTGTAGTTGCTCACCCATGATTTATATAACATTGATGAACAGAATGCAGTGGATTAAAGGGAATGGAAAAGTTATGTTTATTGTATGTTTTTGTAGTGACAGGTGTGAGTAGAACTCTGGTTATAGAGGGCAGACGCCTGTGAAACTATATAGAGGTGCATGAATGTGAAACAAGGTGTTCCTGGCAAAGAAAACTAAGTGCTCACATGTGCTTGTTATTCAAATGTATGCATGGTGTGTCAGAGTAGATGTAGAGAGAGCCACAAAAGCACAGAGGGAGATGCAAAGCCTGTGTATGCATGATAAATCCTATTCATGAATCTTGTTTGTTTCAAACACTTGCTTCCTCCTGAAATGAAAGCCTTCCATGCACTTGGACCTCTCAGACACACCAGTGTTTACTATGCATAGAATTTATTTAGGCAGTGCAACCAAATAAATCTGCCCCCACACAAGTGGATATTTACATTTATTTTTTCTCTTTCAGAATTCGAAGTAGCACATGCAGCTAACTGAGAGACTGAATTTGCTGTGCACAGGCCTTTCTTATTAGGGACCGAGCCAGCGACCGCTAACTCCTCCTACAAATTTTATCAGATTGACTTCAA
>NW_023339652.1:19615941-19617498 GCF_004916995.1 Morone saxatilis
GTGCTATTTGTGACTGTACGTTTATACGCGTGCCCGTGACGACGTGTCGAATTCTGCCGATTGGCCATAAAACAGATAGTTCTATCTTCAGTGTACGGATGAACACGTCCTGAACACGTCCTCACGACTTCAGTGTACATGGTCCAATCTCAATGAAACTTCACACGTTTGATAACAGTCCAGACTTGAACACGTCTACCTGACAATATTCAGATATAGTGATAGCGCCACCTACTGGCAACAGGAAGTAAGCGCTGCATAGATTTTGATCTGATTTACGTGAAACCCTTTTGCGGGTTTTTTGTCTGTGTTGAGACGGCGAAATTTCTGTATGAAGACAGCATGGTTAGTGTCCCTTCTCTACCCTATGATTTTTGTATAATACAACATTGGATGCGAACAGATGCATGTTGATTAAATGGAATTGTAATAAAGTTATGTTTATTTTGTGTATGTTTTGTAGTGACATGTGCTGAGTAGAACTCTTGGTGTCTTTATAGAGGGCAAGACGCCTGGTCTGAATACTATTATAGAGGCTGCGCATGAATGTTTGATAATCTAATTTTCTCCTGGCAATGAAACACTAATGTGGTCACATGTGCTTTGTTATTCAGAATGTATGCATGCTGGTCAGAGTAGATGTAAGAAGCCACAATAAGCATGCAGGAGGAGATGCCGATAAGCCTGTGTGATGCCAATGATAAATGCCGTCACTCTCGGATTGAAGTCCTTAGTTTGTTTTCGAAATCCACTTGCGCTTTTGCCTCGCTGAAGATAAAGCCTTCCAGCACTCTTGACCTCTCAGACTCGTGACTTGACAGCCAGGTGCGTTACTATGCTATAGCTCAACTCTGTCTTCGTCTAGGCAGTGTCAATATAGAATCTGCCTCGCGCGACACACATGCATTGGTATTCTTTTTACAGTTTATGTGTTCTTCATGATATTTCTTTGATTTTTTTTTTTTTTATTGCAGCTATTGCATTTGCTGTATGAGTTCTGATGAGACTGAGCGATGTTGCGTTGCTTTTTTTTCACATGTTCCTCTTTTGGTTCTTATTTTATGATCGAGCCTATTTGGCGACCGCTAACTCCTCTTTTCCTTACAAATTCACTCAGATTCGACTCCAAATTCGATCACTGCCCATAATCTAGCACACATTTGGGTGTCAAAGCTTGTTCGCGCTACTTTGTTGACTGTACGTTTCATTGACGCGCTGTCCGGTACGAACGTGTCGACATTTGCTGATTTGCCTCATAAAACAGATAGTTCGTCCTCATTCCTTCATTTCGCTCGAGACTACCGTCGCCTTGAACCACGTCCTCACGACTTACATGTGTTACACTGCCGGCTAATCTCATACTGAAACTCATCACGCTTTGTTATAACAGTTTCTCAGACTTTAGACACGTTCTACCTGAAGAATGATTCAGATATAGCTGATAGCGCCCCTACTTGCAACAGAGAGTACCCGCGCCGCATTTGAAGTTTTGATCTGGATTATACGCGTGACATATTCTTCCGTTTTCCCGTCCGCACGCTTCACCACCGCTACGTC
>NW_023339652.1:19617523-19621828 GCF_004916995.1 Morone saxatilis
ATGACGATTTTCATGTGTGGTACCGCCACGTGTTCGCGGCACGTGACGCGCCCGCAGACACCCAGAGTTGCGTGGATGGAAGGGCCGCCAACGGCTGCTCGCCAGCTTTATATTCATATTTGCTTTTAGCTGGCAAAATGTTAGCTAAATATTAGGCTAGCTCTGGAAGCTTATACGTTAGCCAACTACTTTACACTCAGGTAACAGGGTTTACTAACTAATGTTA
This sequence comes from Morone saxatilis, assembly GCF_004916995.1. Lineage (NCBI taxonomy): Eukaryota > Metazoa > Chordata > Actinopteri > Moronidae > Morone > Morone saxatilis. The sequence goes on from NW_023339652.1 coordinate 19,617,750, forward strand.
GCCCAATCCAAAGTTATCTGGCGGCCCACCCAGAACACGAATTATTACTATATAATATATATATAAATATTTAAAAAACATCAATATAGGAGAAGACGTTTGTTCCGCCAGGTAGAATGTACACATATTTTAGAAGTTACAACTGGCAAACTTTCCCTTGAGAAATCAGTTGCAAAATGATAGCATCAATCTTTTAGCCCAGTATTGATTTAACACACAGGTACTTATATTATACTCTTATAGAAGCTTGCTAAGTTTTGGGGAACAAACTTCTGTTTAAAAATCGGAAATGATTTGATGATGGGAATGTTAATGCAGTGTCTGCGTTTATGTTTAAGGCCCGAGGAAACCATGAAAATCATCAGAGGCAGTGGAAAAATAATCCTCGCACGTGACGCGGCCGCAGCACACCCCGAGTTGCGTGGAGTGTGAGGGCCTGTTCATCGCTGCTTGCAGCTTTAATTCCCTCTTGATGCAGGAAAGCAACTTTCAACCACATCTCACAGTCTCTACCAGTGGATGGAATTCGCTCATTTGTCATTGAGATAGCTCGGCTGTCTCAGTTGGCCTCAGTTTGAAACTTTGGCTGGAACTTTGACAACTGCTTGTTTTCCAAACATCTTAAAACAGCTAGAGTGAAGGCTCTTTTAAAGAGGCCCACTCTCCATCCTTCCAATTTTAAGAATTACGCACCTGTCTCTGCATATCTCCACCAGAACAATCTTCTTGGCCCCCACCAATTTGCTTTCAAGGAAGGCCACTCAACTAATGGTGCACAATCCGGTGAGGAAGTATTGGATACACAGGAACACTGAACACTCTGACTGGTGGGTGACGAAACTGAGTTGGGTGGTGCTTGGTTTCAGATCTGCCGCTTTCAACATGGCAGCTGGCCCAGAAACCTTTATATATTATGGCTAAACAGTACACTAAAATATGTTTTCTGAAAACATTTGAAGCAAGAAATAGGCAATGCAGTAAAATAATCTGAGTCATATTTGATCAGCACTGCCTAGTTTGACAATTTGATGTGAGTTTTGTGAGCCTCTTGTGTTTGGCAGGACAGACTTCATTTGCATTAACTTATGGTTTGAAGTTGAATCGTGTTTGTGCAAATTGCTTTTACAAATATGGTAAACTGTCAGTCAACTTGTATCCGTCATCGCCCGACTGGATCTCCAGCTCTCCATAGAAAATTAACAGGATCCATTGACTTGACATCAGTCTATGGATCCTGTTTGTCTATACCACAAGACTGTCGTCTGTGCCATAACAGAGGAACTCCACCATGCTTGAGCCGCCTCAAGTTCCTCCATCGTCATCCTGCTATACCTTTCAGAAGCATGGAGATCCTCCTTCTTCCAGGGAAGGCATCTCTTGTCCATGACCTCTTTGTTACAATTGAGAACTCCATGGTGTCCCCAGTTCGGACTGGAAGATACCTGGGTGTGACACTGGATGACTATTTCTCCATTGCTGCCAATATGGCTGCGACAACCTGCTCCTGCCAGTTCACTCTCCACTCTCCTCTAAAGGGTTTAAAGTACTATAATTGCCTTCATGAGCTATTGTATGTGTCACAGCCACTGCTGCAGTGCTAACTGTGTTGGCAAGTGGGCTAAATCACCAGGCAAAAGTACAATAATTAATTTTTAGAAGGTTTTTAGAACATCAACTTGCACCTGTCCCTTTCACCTCATACAGTTTTTCAGGGTAATTTGGAGGCAGTATGCCCTCTACTTTTTACTAGGCAGATTATTGAAAAGTGCATTGTAATATATCTGAACACCTCCAAGACACATGTAATGGACTGTATGTCTGTACATAGTTTTGTCAACAAAAAACCCCCCAAATAAATAAATAAAAACACCTAGTGAAGATAAATGGAACTGGACTCTATATACAACCCCTGAGAAATGTTTAAGAATGAGTTCAAATGCAATACAACACACTGTTCAATCTTGTGCCTACCTATACAATAAATGTCCGACCTTAACTTGTCTGCCCTCTTCTACTTCGTACACACCCTCACAGACCTCAAATTTGTCAAAGTGGCAAGGGTCGTAGATTGTACTCCCTGGAGGGCATAGCATATGGGAATGAGGCTAAAATGAAATATGAGGTCTTGAGTCAAGCTCTAATTTCCCTGGGGCTCCACACCTAACCCCAGAATATCTGCTGATTAGAATTGGAGGGTTAACTCTAATAAATTCCAGCCAGGCACCAGTGATTTTTGACAATGGATGGATAAATTGTGTACGTCACCATCTCTCAGTGGCCATGGAGCCTATAAGCAAGAACATACAATCAGCAGTGAGGGAGAAAAAGTGGCACACGTTCAACATTTCACCTTCCTGAGTGCTGCCAGGGTCATATAGGAGAGAAGCTGAAAGAAAAGGCCTGGAGGCAAGCAGGAACTATAAAATAGACATAGCAATTAATTGACAATGTGACCAAACCAGCTGTGAAATATAGGGTCCAGTCTGCCAACGATTAAACTAGATTGGACAAACATGCCCTGCATGTGGGGTTCTGCGGAACCACATTTGATGTTCCGAAACTAGTGCCAACCAATACATGCATGTCAGATCAATATGCACTAATAATGATATACACAGAACTGAATTACTGAATTCACCATGTGAGCAATGACATTTTTGAATCATTGTATACACGTAATCAAAATATTGTCAGATTGGATACGAAAAGGATAAACGTGTCGATAAAGTAGAGATCTTATCCCACGTATACAGCTGGCTTTTAGATTCCACACCAATCTTTCAGACTGATGGTTAATAACAGCTGGTGGGATGGTAATGGGGTGACTCATGACTGAACTCTGATGGTTCAGGGACTTGACTAAGGTTGTGAGAAGTAGATGATTTATGAATAGAAGACCTTGGAATGCCCCATTACTTTCAATTCATGTAGATTTTAGTTGGAGAATGAGAGAGGTAAAAAAGGTAAAAGGGGCAAATTCTATTTCCATAGCTGCCACAAAGGCCTGTGTGATATAAATTATGTCAGCTGCTCATATTCCAGGAGCATCTTTATGGACAACTGCACACAAGACAAATATGAGTATGGACTATACACACCTACAAGTGCACCAACTGCACACTGGCAGTGAAACGCACAACGGAAAGTGGACATTTTAATTTCTACTGTACATTTGTGGAGTCTATGTAGTATGTTAAGAACTGCATGTAGTGGATACCTCTGCTGTCCATGTCTGTTTTGGAGCTTATCAAAACCAGACTCAACTGACATCATATAAGCCTACACCAAACACTCTTATATCCATTTTGTTCACTGCAATGGAAATTATGCGTCCGGGACCTCTTACCTGCCAAAATAAGCAGCAGATGTTTTTTTTTTTGTAATTTAAGTTTTTATTTATAAACATGGTACATAGTTCATTGGGTACAGCTTACATACATAAAAAGGTCAGACAACAAAATAACAAATTGGTTAAGTGTTCCTGGTTACATTTTTTTTTTCTTACAAAAATACAGAGGTACAGGTGTACAAACAAACAGCCTACTAGTTAGAGGTCAGGTAGTGCATAAAGTAACCCCAGCTTCCTAGAACCACTGGTCACCTGCCCCTTATTCTTGTCAACATAATCTCACATGATGCTGTTTCACTCATCAAAGCTTCCCACTCATTAAATGTTGGGATAGTGGGTGCTTTCCAGTGTCTCAAAATAATTCTGGCAGCTGAGGTTGTCCCCACCATCAAAACTGAATGAACGCTTTTGGTCAATTTTTGAATTTCTGTTTTATCTCCCAAACGTGGGGATTATGGCAAGGATATTCCTACCCACGCCTCTAAGAATTTCAATACACTTTGCCAAAATGGGTTGACCGTAGAACATTCACATATGAGATGTATGAATGTTTCCATCTCTGTCTTGCAATTCCAGCATGTGTTGGTACTTATTAGTCCTACATGGTGTCCAGTAATACCGGTGTAGAATTTTAGATTGAGTGAATTTACCTCTAGTTTCCTTGATATATTTACCAGTATCAGCCACAATTTGTTTCCATGTATCTTCATCAATCTGACAATTAAGGTCT
>NW_023339652.1:19621928-19627307 GCF_004916995.1 Morone saxatilis
CACTATAGTCAGACAGCTAAAAGTTTATGTCAGATTGACATCGATTGAGGTGCATTGAAACCACAACAGTATCAATACGTTTAATTCTTTGAATAAATGAACATCTTATCACCCTTGTATGCTGGTGGCTTACATGATAAATTTATGACCAGATAAAATAAAAGCTGAGCTGACTAAATCATGGCAGTGCATCAGCTCTCTTAACCATCTTTATAAGCTTGCATATCAGCTGGTAATTTGAAGAAGGCTAAAGCCTGAGAGTAACATTTATTGAGTGTGTCGTAGTGGAGTGTTGTAATGCTTTAAACATAATGGGTCTAAACAGTTCAGTCAGGCTGGACAGCAAAGGGAGTGGGTGGCAGAGGTGCTGCATTGGAGTGAACTGCTAATTAAGATTGATCCAAACTCCTGCTAGCTGCGCTGCACTATAGGACAGCACTACCCATAAATCTTTTAAGTGACTCACCACCGCCTCCTTCCCTCCTCCTGATTTTGTGCCTTTCTCAAGCTTTATGGTCTTTTCCCTACCTCCGAGGACAGGACTTTCTGTCTTATCTCCACACTTCCTGCTCGTCCTCTCTCGTACTATTATGGTCTGACTATGAAGAAGTGTTTGTCTGATTGTCTAAGTTTCAATGGCAGAATCGGGCGGGGTTTTGTAAGGGCAGGGTTATGCTCTGACAGTTGTTGGCACAATGTGTAGTCTGACCATGTTGGAAGGTAAAAGGTTTATAGCTGTTTTGATCAGCTACACTGGGAGGTGTAGTGAGAAGGGTGAAATGACATATTGCACTTTTTCAGACAGTTTCTAGCACTCAGTTGGTTACAGGAAACAGTTGTGTGACAGTTGTTTTGTTTTGTTTTTGTTACCTTAGAACAGTGTTTCCTTAAGGGAAAAGGTTTTCTATAATTGACTAACCTGCATACCCCTAAAAAGATGGTATATTTTATGCATGTCATATTTTATTCAATGCATAACAATAACAGTGGTAACGAGCAGATTATTTCCTGTGAATATTATATCAAAGGTGAGTTTTACTGATGTTTTTAGGAACTTTTTATACAATTCTCTGTATTATGTTTTTTCCTTTTTTAAATGTATTTTATTTTATTTACTACGCTTATTTTTTGACAAAGTCAGTATTTTCTTCTCCCTGATGCTTGTTCTATTAGCTCATTGATTGGTGTAACTGTGTACTTTTATAATGCAGGACGATGAGATATAGGCCTAATGTGTAGTATAAAGTTTTCTTATACCTCTTAACATTAAAAAGGCCTCGCAAAACCCTGTGAAGCTTTGGTGACCTCTAGTGGATATGTCAACTGCCCTATAATGAGCCTTTTTTATCTACAGAGGGAGTGGGTTCTCTTCTGCGTCCACCATGTTGAAATACCATGTTTCTACAGTAGCCCAGAACAGACAAATCAAACAATGGCTCTAGATAAGTTTTGCGGAGAGGAGTTGTAATCAGCAACCTCACCGCTAGTTGCCACTTAATCCTACACACTGGTCCTTTTAGAAAAGTTTAACTTAATGCAAATGTCCTCTAACACACTGGAGCGACAACCTGGTAAAAACTAATTCTGCTCATTTGCTGAGAAAAAGAGGAGGCAAAACTGAGTCAAATCAACACCGGAAATTCATCACTTCACAAATCGATTGTGGTGGAACAGAACTATTATGTCAGGGAATAAGCCATTCGAATCAGCAGCATGGTCCTCAAAAGGGCTAAAGTATATATATATATATATTCAAATCAAGGGGTCTTATTAGTTTTTCCTGAAATGTGCTTCCTTTTTTATGTACCGATGTACACCCACCTTCAATTACGTACCACACTGCAGTGTTTAAAAAAAAAAAGAATCTTGAAAGGAACCAGTTCAAGAACCAGAACTAATTTGGTGGAAAAGAGACCACTGTTCGTTACAAGATGGAGAACTACTCTTCCAGGCTTCTTACAGGAACACCACCTGTGTAACGCACAGCTTCTATCCAGCTGATCCCAACCACGTATTGATCCAACAAGAGCAGTCCTACATGTTGAGTCATGGTGGTGATTTTCTCCACGAGTGATGAATCAGCCATTGTTGAAAGACGTGTGGGGAGAGAAAAGATTGCAGAAGATCGACAGGCCCGCCTCTGGACAAACGTCTGCTATGACAGACCTTTACTCTGACTATTTAGTGCTGTCACAATCAGTCAAAGCTACAAGGCTGCAAATAACAATAATATTTATTATTCTATTGTGTATATTTACAAATGAATAGAATCATTGGTTGGCCTTTAAAATAAAAGAATAATAAGCTTTCTTTTTAGTAACCTGCTATATAAGATGTAGTTTAGAGAATACAATTAAAAAATCTGTCTGCTACTTCAGAACCACCGACAGCGCCATGGATTTATCAATACACAGCACAGATAGGCTGCTGATATTTCAGAGCCGTGGTCTGGGCCAGAGAGTGTAACTTTCTCAAACCTCAGTCAGATAAGGGATCAATGAGTGAGGCAGATTAGGCTAACGTATTCACTCTCTACTCCAGTGGGGATATTAAATTAAGATTCAAAGAGGTCCAGTTAATGAGTCAGGGTCTTTGTCTTTGCTGTATTTTCTACTTTGTTTTTTTCTCCACCTTCTTACCTGCATTATTATTCATATATACATATATACTGAAGTAGCCTATTAGTTGCATTAACCTCTGTATCCAGTCAACAACTGACAGTTAAATCAAATAAAGAAAGCACAATTTCTTATTGCAGTTTGGAACTTTGTTACCTTTGAACTTGTGGAAGACAGCCCAGAGTTCGGCAATGTCTGTGGCGAATGTGATGTCTGTGTCCAGGACAATGACTCTCTGCAGGTCGGATGGCAGCGTCTTAGTGAGCACCAGCTTCATCAGGCCATAGATCCCGGAGTAATGTTTGTTGGGGATCCAGGACACCTCCGACTGAAACACCACACCAAAGCAGCGTTGGGTTAATTTTCTGTTAAACTGACTGAATTTTTAAAATGTGTTGATTACATAACAGCATCCTTAAAGATGGTTTACAGACCTCATAACTTCTCCAAATAATTAAAGAAGGTGGCAGTAAGATCATTAAGCACTATAGAGTAGTAAGTGAGTGTTTTTCTAAGAGAAGCTGGGAGTTAGTGAGGCAAAGTGGAGTTGGTGTTCTTCACCTTCAGCTCATCTGCGTCATAGAAGTCAACCCTGACGGCAGGAACCATCCAGGTATGGAACAGAGAGGACAGGATCTGCTGAGCAATGGAGTCTGTGATGAAATGGAAATGTAGTGGGTTCCGCCTGTGGACACACACACACAAACCTGAATAAGTTATATGCTCTTTCACATCCTGCTTCAAATTTACTAAACTTCAACGAAGGACAACAAGGATCAATCTGTTTTTTAAACACAGAAAAGTATGTGAAGTAGGGTTGAACAATGTCTGGACTAAATGAAGAGGCAAGTATTCATGGTTATCTTGTCATTTACAGGGTTGTATAATGAAATTTAGATTAAAATTTCCTTACTGCTACTTATATAACAAAAATAAAAATTGATACTATTTTGCATCACTTTGCAAAAAACAACATCCAACTGCCATGGGACTATAGATAGAAATTTGCCTTTTAACATGAATGGTCCATCAAAGATTTGACCAAATACAACAGCGCTTTTTTGCTCTTTTGCCTTTGTTAGTTATAATCAACAAATCCCATTTGCAGACCCAAACCAACAATGAATGTATCTACTAACAAGTACTGTGTGTATCAAAGTCTGATATCTTCTTCCTCTGTACAATAGATCTCCATTGTCATCCAAAAACTATTTTAAACACATCAGTGAGCCACACTGTTGTTCCTTCATTACCATAAACACACACTGTAGTTTACTTGAACTCAATCCCACATATACCGTCCTGCAGGCCCGAATACTCACTAGAGCACCAAATGTGGATTCATCCGTCACTGACAATCCCCAACAAATGCACTTTTTCCTCCTGTTTGAGTAACGTTTGATAAAAACTACTGTGAGCAGCTGTTTTAGGAAATTAGTGAGCATTATATATTTGGAGCTTGGAGCTAACAGCCAAGGACAGGAAAAGGAATTTGGAATTTTCATTTTATTTGTTGAGAAGAAAAATATACAATTGTGCAAGCTTTTTCATATGCAATAGAATTGCAGTTATTTATGGGAGCTGCGCCTCGTCACTGGGATTAAAATATCAGGGGATTGTTGCTTCATGGACCTCTGCTATTGTAACACAGTACTGCTGACATTAGCGATGTTGTGGTCCTATTAGCTGACTGGGAGGACAAAGGATGACCAGAGTTTTTTTTACACCACTAACATAGGAACTAGCATAAGAGAATGAGCACCAGAACCGGAGCGTGGTGAGCAGGCAATGGAACCGGGTTCACAGCCTCGGAGATTAAAAAAGAGGCTAGGGGATTTACAGTGGCTCCAACCAGGACTCTGACTCAGGCATGATGAAGAAACAGCGTAGAATTTAACAGGAGGCTGTTAAAATATATATATTTAAGTAATTAATATCATAAATGTGCAACTCCTAGTGGACTAGTGGCATTAACTAATGACTACTAGACGAATAGAAAAATCTTTAGTTGTCTGGGTATGTGTGTATGCAGTCAGTCCTGAGGCTGGAAAGCAGACAGCATAGTGAATAAGGAGATGATTCATCAGACAGGACGGCCAAAGCTTCATCCAGAGAAGGCCTGTATCTTACATCATCTTACACAAATAGAAGAGGGGGATCATGCAAAATAGGTATTCAGGACTTCTAAATCAGGTCGAGAGATACTGACACTAAGCTGAGGATGTGAGCACCCTGGGGTGTCTCGCGCTGAATGACTTTGGGAATGAATAAGTCAGCTGCACTTGCTCAATAAGTACTGGGGGCTGGAAGTTGTCATAATGTATCAGAACTCTGATTCCATACAAGCTGTTAGCAGCAGCAGTGCAAATAGAGAGGGTCTCCGCATCCTCTGGACAAACAGCAACAAGCCTTTCATGTGGAATGTCACCAATCAGACAATTGAGATTTTGGCATCTCCCCTCATGGCTAACTGTGGATTTTCTAGCTTATGTCCACATACCTGGAAAATAAAATTGGTTGTTTGTAGGGCTGCCCCCTAATAGTCAATTCAATCGTTAGTCCTGGGAAAAGTCTTAGTCAACCCACTTTCCATTAGTTAGATATTTGAAGAAAAACAATGTCAAAGTTTTGGAGTTTAATAAATGGAGTTTGACATAATCTTTGACTTCTTTTGACCAAAGTATCAGGGGATTGCTGCAACACTGACCTTTTCTCTTGTAACACAAGAAGTCACTTACTGGTGCACTGTTGTATATGCTAA
>NW_023339652.1:19627407-19635605 GCF_004916995.1 Morone saxatilis
GGGCTGGGCCTGTGCGCTCAGAGAAGAGCGCGCGTCGTCCTGCTAATCGCGAAGCGTTGTTGGGTTTGATCCCCAGCACATGTGGGCAAGTATGGCCTTGAGCAAGATACTGAACCCCCGAATTGGCTCCCAATGCTGGGAGGCATCGGTGTGTGGAATGTTGATGAATGCATTAGTTTTCTCTGGTCCTGCGATGACTTTGCCATCCGCTGAGTGCAGCATGGTGTTGGTGAAAGGGTGAGATTGGGCTGGCACTGCTGTAAAAAGCGCTTTGAGTGGGTCGGTAATACTAGAAAGGCCGTATACAACGTTACAGGGGCCGCGGGGGGGGGCCAGGTCCATTTACCATTTACTAGCTAGTTAGCTGACTGTATCTGGACTGGGAGCTCGAAGGACAGGGGGAGTTTAAACACTACATGCGTAGGAGGCGGTGGATCCAGCGGGGAATACTACTAAGGAGCAGGGCCGGAATGAGCAACAGAATTGGAGCATTCATTACAGCTTCTGTTAGCATTTAACAGGCAGCTGGTAAATATATATATTTTTAAATAATTAAATTAATATCATAAACGTGCAATGACTAGTCAACTATTGGCTTTATCTAACGACTGCTAGTCAACTAGGAAAATCTTAAGTCAGGGACAGCCCTCGTTGTTTGTCATTGCCTTCCAAAACGACCCATATTAGCCTTGTGTGATATGGTGGCTCTACCAGCAGGACGAAATACATACCCAACAATTAATCATGTTTAATTGACAAAATGTCAGCGCCTTTCAAAACGATTCAAATGATTCCTCAGCTATTTGTTCATATCTGGTTAGGTTGTGGTGGTCATGATGAAAAGAAACCTATGTTTCAGTATAGGTAGGAGAGAAGAGGCGAACCGTGTTCCCTAATGTCAAAGTCAGATGCTTTGTATGTCCAACCATCCATGCATAAAGAGGTTTTGTGGTGTTTAACAATGTCTACTACTCCCACGTTTGCTTCTAAAAAAAGAAGAGTTATCATTCTTACAGCCAGAAGAGGTTGTTTACACATACACAGGTCATTTAAAGCTTTTAAACAGGCGACTGATTCTATTGTTTTTCTGTTGAGGACCATCTTGGATTACAACTGCTGTTGAACAGAACAGAACGATGAGAAGCCACTCTATGAGTGAATACAGCAGAGATAGGCCATCTTTCAGGTGGGACAGCATTAGTCACACAGTAAGAGCGATTCTACAGGACTCTCCATCACTGAGGCAAGAGATGAACTGGTGGCAAACATTTGATTTACAGTGTAGGCTCAACAACATACTGCTGCTGAAAATTAACTGACAGTATACTACAGTAAGCATGGCGTATATCAATTAAATCTTGTTTCACAGGGAATTTATAGCATATTCAATATTTCATCACCAATCAACAATATAGGGAAGATATACAGCTGAAGAGACTACTTGGTAAAAGCTGCAGGTCAGCTTATCGCAGGGTCAGGCAGTGTTTGACGCTCAATGTACCAGTGCCCGTCTTGTCCTTTCACTCATTCAGCAGAATGGCCCATGCTATAAGACCTCCTCACCCATCATCTGATGAATTAGGGGGTAATCTGCAAACTCTACCCTGCTTCAGGATTTATTCTTTAGGTCGCATACTTCACTCTTTAGACTGATTTATACTTTGATCACTTTTTTATGAACCTAATATTAGATGAACATGTCTAGTCTTTCATCCGACTGTCCTGCAAATCTTCACATGTATCAATTTATTATTTATCATTGTAATCTTATCAATTTATGGAAGAGGACCTCCAGTGTTTGCAAAATAAGGTGTAACCATCAGAACACTACAGCTGTTACAGTATTTCAATGTGTCAGACTCATAAGCAAAATTTTTTATCATATACTTTTAATCTTATTTTCATGTTATAGCCAGTGCCTGAAATAAGTACTGGCACTTCTGATTTTTGTACTGCTACCTCTAGTGAGAATGGCGGTACCCACCACTGGGGCTTCACTGGTACTTTTTCCAAGGTGTACATGAACACATGAAATAATTGTCTAAAAATAATTATTTTGATATGCCCAGAACCCCCTTTTCTAGTTCCATTTTTCTAAAACCCTATGTACGGCAATGCTGGTAAGATACTCCTAAACAACTGCCTCTCTGTCATGTTAAAAGGATAAAAATGGAAAGAATTAGGGTTAGGGTTATGTTGTGTTTATGGTTAGGGTTGTTCTAAATTAGGGTATGGGCACTTTCTGGATCTAATTCAGGCACTGGTTGTAGCTATGTTGTAGCTACATCTACAGCAACATTAGGCTACCGCTTAAACCTTTCCAGCAAACCAAAGCTAATTACAGATCATTGTGTTATTCATATATTTTACTTGGAAAGTTAAGAGTTAGATTGGATTGTGGAGGATTTAAAATGCCTAAATAAAACTAAATAAAAGAGATAAAGTAAAATACAATACACATTTTCATATGTATTTTCTTTTTATGTATGCATTTACTGTATCATACGTAAACATTTGGTTAAGGGACAACAAAGTGAGTCACAATTATTCAATCAGTAGTATTACCCAACTTTAAGGGAGATTGGATTGGAAGTTTTCTGGAGCATCTTTTGATACTATTTTCGGTATATGGATTCCTCCTAAAGATGGGAGAAAAAAAAATTCCACCAGAGAGAACAGGCTCAACTAATTCGATCTGTTTAACATTTGTATGTTAGGATTTGAGTGAATTGGAAGAAAAGGGGGATGTGATTTGGTTGGTCTAAAGAGTTAAATGTTAACTTAAGAGCAAGACTGCGTTCCAATTCTTATTTGAAACTGTCAGGAATGAACTTAATCAATGTTAATAAATAAACACAACAGTGGTTAGAGTTATAGTTTTTTTTAGAAAGCCCCATAGTGCTATCAGGAAGAACCTGACACAGGACTTATTGTTACTTCAGCCAGAATGAAACAATAGAAAGGGGCTGTGCTACTCAAATCTCTCTGGGCGTAAAAAATAAAATAAAAATGACCATGGCTGAAGGGGTGTCTGCCAGTGAGAGTTAATGCTAAGTTTCTAGTGGCATAAAATGGAATTATCATTGCACTATTATTAATTCACCTGCAACTCTGGAGCTAATTAAGAAGCAGTGCTGTTGGAAGCTGTGATGCTGAATGCACACTGACTGATTACTAATGGATCCTTCACCTGCAAAGCAAAATGAAGCAGTCATTACTCGTGTTTACATAAAGACTAATGGCACACACACCAAACATCAAGTGATGTTTCAGGCTATTTAACATTTAAGTGCTCGTACATCAACTTATGGCAGTACAGCCTTTGGAATCCTTCAGGTCTAACAGCAGATCTACTCTATCACATTTAAAAGGTTTTCACATTTATATATTATATTATACATTTATATATTGCTCTGCCTCTTTGACAATAGATGTTACGTTATGTCGAAGTGCTGAAAACAATGTCAGAGAGGCAATTCTTCTATTACATGAGCAACATTTACTATTAAAAGAAATAATGCTAATTTCCCACTGCAGACCAATCTTCCTGTTAGGTAGGGGACAATAAGAAGATTTCATATCACAATTATCTTGGCCAAAATAATTGTGATACACGATATTATCACGATAATCATGAAAAATACTTCATACTTTTAAAATGGCACTAAAACATACTGGAATCACTTTACCTTTTTTTGGATTTTGGAACAACTACAAAGATATGGGCTCCCCCTTGTCTCCCTGTTCAAAATCAATCAGGAAATCAATATAGGACTATAGGACTATGCTGGAGAGCTGGACAGCTTTTTCAAGTCAAGCCATGTAAAGATATTCACCATTATCATAAAAATTAAAGTGTTTTTATCGCAATACATGATAATCTCGTATATCGTCCCAAAACCAGTAATGGTGCAAACACAGAATCTAGCGAGGACACATCTGGTTGCAGCAGACCACTGAACGCTTTGGCTAGTGGGTGGAGAAACAACAATTTGGGTGGTGCTTGCCAGCCAGCCAAGAAACTTTTACATATTATGGTTAAACAGTGAACTGAAATATGTTTCTAAAGACATCTGAAAGGAGAAATAGGCAATGCATAAACAAAATCTTGATTCATTTTTGATCAGCACTGTCTAGTTTGACAGTGCTCAGAGTTTAATGAGCCTGATGCCTTGTGCTGGATGGACTTCATTTGCATAAAGTTAAGATTGAGTCCTGTTTAAGCAAATTCAGATACAGCCAGTAATCGGCTAACTCGCTGTAGCGTATCCATCATGCACCGCGTGGCTGGATCTCCTACTCTCCATAGAAAATGAATAGGATGTGTCGGTGCAATAGGTCAGCAGCATTGGTGGGGAGAGCAAACAAATCTGCACTATACATGTGTCAATGCACTATAATTCTCTATTTTCCTCCACTATCTTTTTTGGGGGGATGTGGAATCCATAGCTAGTGGTGCATGGGCACAAGTAACATTCAGTATAAAACTTCTTCAATGATAAAACATCTTCTTATAAAAATGTATTATAAAATATTCAAAAGATGCTGTTTAGGCCTTAGTAATGAAACCATGATCCCATCTTCTTATACTCTATATTTCTATATATCAGACATGTAGGGATTAGGTTGAGGTTGGGGTAAGGCACTGTGAAGGGGTGTTGGTCATGATAAGTGTAATTGATAAGGGATAGGTTTAAAATGGCAGGGCAAAGTGGAGCAGGAAGGGTAGGCCAGGGAAATGCCAGCCATGGCGCTCATACATACTCTATATATATAATTTATGTTTTACTTCATTCAGGGCTTCTGCAGGTTGTAACAGGTTCTATTTAAGACTTTTTAAGACCTTTATGAATGCAAGTTAAGACCTATTTTACACCCAAATGTAAAAAAAAAAGAAAAAGAAAAAAAAATGAAGGATATGAAGTAAAATCAGTATTGATTCATGTCAGTTTAGGACTGTAAATTGATTGTTCTAAAGACAAGAAAGTGCCATATGGCTGCTCTCATCTATAGAGCTGATTAGCTCCGCCACCCAGTGAGTAAACCAGTATCAGGTTCAATTTCTCCCGTTTAAAACAAGCCAAATTTTATGAAAATGGGTTCAGAATTCGGTTTTGCAGTGCAATCTGAATGTCTGTTGTTAATGAGTGGATCTTGATCTCCCAAATATAACAGATGCCCATCAGATTGATAATGCAATATCTATGTTTCTATATCTATGAACCCTACAGCCTTGCTAGTGCCTAAACATTTTGGTGAAAAACAAATTAAATACATTTTAAACTGATACATAGCTGATAGATTCAATATCATCATTTTTATCACCTGCCAGACATGTTCATTAACTCCTAATTAAGCTACAAGAAAACTTACAACATGAACTTATGTTTGAAAATTATATAAAATGTAATTTCTAGGAGACCAGATTGGTGTAAGAAGTAAGAGAGAGCATTGCTGTACCTGTGGAAAAGGACAGATTTAACCAACGTCACCACGTCTCTACTGGCGTTGTAACCTGCACACACGATGGCCACGTGGATGGTCTGTGAAGATCAGAAGGAGAGGGAAGGATTAGACTGAAGCATTGTAAGGAATGGATTGAATAACAACAGGTTGGAGAAGAGAGAAATTCATTCTGCATGTCATAGGCGAGAAAATTATTGACAGAACTGAATTTGCGAAGACGAATAGAATTTTTTTTTTGTAGAACTAAAACACAAAATACTTACTTTCAGCAAAGAGACAAGCGTTCATAGCTAATCATACTGTGGAACATTAACTTACATCAAAGGGTAAGGTATGAAGGGAAGAATTCTGATCAGCCATAATATCAAGTCTATTACATACAAATTGTTGCCTTGGAGCCACATATTCTTTTTTTTTTTCTTTTTTTTTTTCCAAGGTATTTTTTTGGCCTTTATTAGATAGAGGATGACACGCAGCAAAGGGCTGCAATGTCGCATTCGAACCCTGGCCGCTGCAGCAACTCCGTACATGGGTTGCTAGTTCTACCAACTGAGCTAACCGGGCGCCCAGCCACATATTCTTTAATATAGGCACCCCTGTAAAGTTGAACTATTATGATGCCAAAATATTAATAGTCCACAATCCATCTTTGCTTAGTATACAGTTCATTAATTGCCCTTAGGATATTCACTTTCATTGTTATGCATAACAATTTGAGATGTTTAAAGGAACTTTAAAAATTTATTTTTTTGAGAAGGGTCTGGCCGAGGCCTCGCAGACACTACAAACTATGCCTCCTCAAAGACACACCCACTTCTACACAAAGTTACGGTGGCTGAGGAAGACAACAGACCATAGAAGATTAACAATAGATTGAAAATGTTCTTAAAGGTAGCAATAACAGCAACTTTTAAGCAAAGAAATAAACATAGATAACCTTGTCTATGCATTTGAGCCACAACATTACTTAGCATTACATAGCACATATAATGTGGTCTAATCAATGAATAAATGCAAACAATAGGTGACTTATAACACACATTTGAAAAAAATAAATATAAATATATGTATTTTAACAACTATTTAGCAGAAATAATGAATATAAACTATAAACTGTGTTAGCATAACTGCTAACTTCATATCATGGGAAGACCTGCTCATACTCAGAGGCATACCATGCCTCTGACATTTTTTTCTAACTATCTCACCACTACTCATGCCTAAACCTAACCAACCCACCAATCAGAGGCAGAGTAGGGTGGGTTTTTGCGAAATGTGGGTGAAAAAACAAAAACAAAATCACATTTTAAACGTGCTTTTAACATAGGCCTACGCTAACTTGTTTTTTACTATAACTATGACTTTTTACTATAACTAACTTTTGTGTTAGTTTGGATTTATGTCAACATTTGTCATATGACGCTTGGCAGATAAACAGTGTTATTACACATCTTCACATAAAAAATATTTAATGAAATCAAATTTATGAAGATTTTCATGGGCCCAAACACCACTATTGTTCATGTGCCTGTAACTGTAGTCTAAGTGTTGAGATATGTAAAATGAGCTAATTCAATTACAATATGACATTCATATTTCATGTTTCATATCAGTACTAATTAACACCATCTTTTTTTGTGATTTATATGATTTCTTTCATCTAAATGTGTCTGTGCCTCATTTCAGAGCCCTTGTCCACTGAACAAAACACCATAGTAAAAGTGTTTCTCAAAACCAAACAAATCTAGTTTCTATGGAAACAGAAGAGGGCAAAAGAATGAAAGGTTGGGCGACCCACACTAGGTGACCCTCAAGATCATCTTGAATGTGAATTCTATATACAAAAACAAACTTGTTCCAGACTAAACTTATACTCACTATATGCACATTTTGTGTATCTGTTTATATGTATTACGGACTGATCAAAATTGAAATTCACAGAGGCTGAAGTGACCGTAGTTGCAGAAACACCTATGTTTGACTGTTGATGTTAGCTGAAATAATGATTATGTTTGATGGTTGGATTTTTTAATAGTATGTGAACACTATTCTGGACTTTACCCTCTTCACCCTGGGTTATGGCTCCCATTTTAGCTCCAAATGTCTCTCTCTCAGAGCTTCTACAGTATAATCTCCCTGCAGGGGTCAGGGCAGCTGGGCTAACCCTCCAAATGAGAAAGGGTCATGTTCAAGCACTGCTGGAAGGGTGCTACAGTCAGACTGCCCTGTCTTGATTTCTCTTCTTCCAACCCTGAAGGAGCTCTGCTTTCCCTGCAATCAGTTGGCTTTTGAACAGCTCCTGGCTGGAGCCGAGAACTGTGAGTGTGTGAGTGACAGCTGATGTGGGAGGAAAGTAGACAGTGGTGATAAGAAACCATCTGAGGGCATATCCTTTCTCAGAGCACTACACACAAAGCCCATACCTGCCAGCAAGAAAGCACAAGGTGTGTGTCTTTGTGCTGAGAGGAAAATCAGTTGTGAACTTGTTATTCTTGGTGTATTCTCAGTCCAAGTGATAGGGGAATATGGAAATTAGTGACGTGCATCTCTATCACTGAGGTTAGCGAGATATGCATCTTGATGCATTGCCAACAATCCGATACATTCAAGATACATAAAAAGCACCTACCAATGCAATACTTTTCACCACAATTTGATTCAACCGAAATCATATTCAAAGCAGAAGATTATGATGCTACACAATTTAATATGACTAGTGCAGTGCCCGTAGG
>NW_023339652.1:19635705-19636784 GCF_004916995.1 Morone saxatilis
TCAAAAATCACGTGAAAGGGGCTAGAAATAATAATCATAGCAAAAACTATAGGGACCTTCCAACAGGTCGCTGGCTCTGTCCCTAAATATAATAATAACCATTAGAATAATCATTGATGCATTTATAGAACGGCCCTCCAGCAACACAACCGGAAGCCCCAGCAGGAAACACGTGGTTTGGGTCTACACCTGGTCTGTCTTATGCCACAAACACTTCCTTTAGAGCCTTCAGTAATTATGAAGTATTCAATGCACTGGCAGGTTTACAATCTAGATCCTTATCTCATGAATATCAGTGCTCATTTTAGCCCTTCTTGCTTTAGCCATGTATTTAATCTAACACTTATTACTGGTAAGATACCAGCGGAATGGAAGGCAGCTCAGGTCATTCCACAGGTGGATCCACTGATAACATCTATAATTATCATCCAATATCCTTTGCAAAGATCCTAAAAAATCTGGTTGACAACTATACCCATTATGCTTATCCAGACTATAACTGTACCCTCCAGCCACAAAGGTCAAGTTTTAGACCAAGGCATAGGATAATTTATTTTTATGAAGTTGAGCATTACATTTTACCTAAACTACACTTTCTTCAGTTTTGTTCAGAACTGGTTTCATGTTTATTTGTCTGACAGAACACAAACAATCTGCACTGATGGTCTCAAAACAATCTCCCTTGGGATACCACAAGGGTCTATGTTGGGTCCTCAGGTATTTACACTCTACTTAGACAATAAATATAGAAATTGTTTTAGCTCACAGTTAAAACTACATTAAACCCTCCATATTAAAATTCCACTGCAGCAATCAGCTGTTTTTAAAGGTTGAAGTAAGGAATTTATGGTGGATTCCCCTTTAATAAAGAAACACAATGAGAATCTCAATGAGAATGTGGGGGTTTACAATGAAATTGTTGATGCATCTCAAGAGCAGAGTACACAGATATCTTTCAATCAATACTGTCAGTACTAACAGCAGGGCAGCCCACGATCTGTATATCTAATCAAAGTCAGTAACAATTTCCTCTGCTCTTCCCTGACTGCTTCAAATATGATCTCTCTCTCTCTCTCTCT
>NW_023339652.1:19636894-19643462 GCF_004916995.1 Morone saxatilis
CTCTCTCTCTCTCTCTCTGGTTGCAGATCATTAAAGAATACAATAGGTTCTCCAATCAGAATCTATCTGGGGGAAACAGACAGTCATGGACAACTCCACATAATACAGTATGGCATTACAGCTCAAATTACATGTATTGACCGGTGTTTGGAAATAGATGGCTTTCCAGTAGGATACCATCTGTCATCCCAGTCAACAAACAATTGCTTTAACCCAACTGGGAGAGTCTTGGTCCCTTTTTGACACAGGTTGTCAAATAAACATCCCTGTACTGAACCGACATACAGAGAAAATGGCAATAAACTCTAGCACATTTTTTTTTTTAGGTGTAAAGAACTCTAAATACTGCCTGGAAATAACTGAAGTAATGTTACAAAACTTCCTAATGGTCTTGGCTTGATTTGTTCTCTAACCAAGTGTGTAAAATGATTTATTGTACCCTGTGGCCATAAGATATGAAGACAGTCAGTATATAGGCTACATAGGTCCTTTCAACCATGCTAAGCCCTCCCGCATGGAACCAAAGCACCTTCTGGACTTTGCACATTGCACATTTCGTCCAAGATGTAATTCATTTGCAGAGTGGATTTGCTGGGCCTAATCCCACTGAACTGGACTCAATGACAGTTTGTTTGTGCAACTCAGAGATTGCATATGCACCTGGTCTTTTATGAGGGCAAGCCAATTCATTTGGCTTTTAGGTATTTGTCATGAAGCTCATCATCTACACACAAACAAAAACCTCAGTGAAACACGTGAAGCAAATGTTCCCAGTGGTGAGGTTAAAATAACAATACATTAGCTGAGTACAATGCACTTCATTCACATCTAAGAGGAAGCCACGAGAAAGTTATTTGTTTACACTGACCAGGTTAATAATGCATGCTCAGCTTACAAGTGTACATTTTTTATTCAATAAGTGTGTAAAATTTGATGTACGGAAATGTTAATTTTTGTGCACTACATGTGCTTTTATGTCAGAAGTTTAGGATCCAAATCATTCAATGAGTAATACTGACAGTGCTCCTCAAAGCTCCTCAATCAGCAGTTAAACACAGTCAATTTTGTAATGGATCTGAAACCACGGTGCAGATACACATATTGTTTATTCCTTTTCTATGGAAAAATTAACTGAATTTGCCATTGTCATTAAGGTGAATGGCATGCCATGGCTAAACATAAAACAAAATAACAGCCACCTCAAACCTCACTGTAGAAACAAAAACAGATTGTAGCAACATGTAAGAAATATCCAGAATCCAGAATCAAATCAGTATTTTTTGACCTGTGCAAACTCAGCAATTTGCATATCATAAGCCTAAACTACTGGCCTTGGCAGAGGTCTAATTTTCCCTGTTTCATGGGAGTATTTAACAATTTTGTAGTCATAGGCCTACCTGTTTTTCTATCTGCTAATGCAGCTTTTGCTGTTCATGCAAACACTTCCACTTCCAACACTCTGCAAATTCAGCATAATTTACATTTCCACAGCACAACACAATTCCATCAGCATCATTCCTCCCCACTCGCTGCATCAGAATTTTTTTTCTCTTTTATTAATTAATTCCAATTCCCTTACAGGTGTTTTATATTAAAATCCTCCCAGTGGCTCAAATGGCATAATCCCTCCAGTTCCTGGTATGCTTTTCTTAGTTTTGATCTTATTGAAAATACCTTAACATTGGTCCAAAAAAAAAAGAAAAAGAGAAGAAATATGAAAATAACCAGTGAATGAAAACAGCGTGGTGAGTATGACAGAATAAGTGCTGTGGAAATGGACATTATACAGAATTTCGTTGTAAAAATCGTTTTTACACTGCTCCCCCTTTGCTGTGCTCTTTGCCCTCTCTCTCTCTACCCACCTTTCCTATCTATCTACAGAAGTCACTCAATCAAATAAAGCCAATAAAAGGCCCCCAAAAAAACTTTTAGAACTATGAGAAAGACGTACAATTTTACTTTCTCTGATTGTCAAAGAAAGACATTAAAATGTGAGTGTTACACTCATTGCCTATAGGAGTTAATTGTGGCACCGGGTAACATCAAATCTTAAAAACAGCCAAATCTGAACTGACAAAATTCTGAGTTGGGCACAGCCCTATTCTTCTTAACCTTAAAAACATATCACAGCATATCTAGATGCAGCAGCTGTACAGATACTGGACCAGTACTCTAAATGTGTACATGAGCAATGTACTTAGTTACTCATGTCCCTATGCTCTTCTGATCAGCTGACCTCTTATTCAGCTAACACAGACACTTGTAGCACTTGCTGAGTGATTCATGACTGTTTGGATGCTATACCTCTAGTGCATTCATGTATGTCAGTTTTAATTGTCATCAGCTGTAAAGCTCCATCCTTTCCCTCCTGCTCTCAGGCAGATATCCGCTGGGCGGTGGCAGCACATCCATCATGTGATGGCATCTGTTCACCTGGCAGACAGCTTGAAACCCCTCCGCACATGAACAACAGCCAGCCGCCATTTTGTCTAATCGCTTGGATAAGGCGGATGAAATACTATTCCCTATTAACCCTAACATATTCTAACCCTATGCAATTGGAGCAAAAGGACATTACCATTGAAATAATAAAAAATTCTTTGGGACAAAAAGGATATAGAAAATTAATAGAATTGAATTAGCATATGAAAATGAAGCTATGCATTTCAAATTTTTTCATGCAGTGAAGATTTGCCCTCTTTTCAGGGTATTTCAGGAATGTCTACTCTATGTTAGCAGAGTTTCAAAGGGTGAATTCTTTAAATAGTACATGGCAGTACAGAAAGAAAGTGACAATAATATAGGGTTCAATTTAATGTTTGTTTCACTTGCATAGTAGGGCAAGTGGGTCAGAAATCTACTTCAAAAGGCACATTTTAATTCGAAAAAATATCAACCCTAAAAAAGGAAACTTAAGGCATGCTTGTAATTAAGCAACGGTAATTGATTTGTTTCATTTTGCTTGATGGCAGCTGTGGTGCAGAGGCAGAGCGGGTCGTCGTGTTGGTTCGATCCCCGCCTCCTCCTGCAAACAATCTTCGTCGGAATATCCTTCTTGAGCAAGAACTGAACCCAATTGCTCCTGAGGTGCATAGCATCGCTGTGTGAATGTGTGTGAAAGGGTGAATGTGGTACGTAGTGTAAAAGTGCTTTGAGTGGTCGGAAGAAGCTGTGCATCAGTGTGTGAATGTGTATGAATGTGTTAGTTTCCCAACTCACCAAAAATTGCAGCTTGGTCAGTGGACCTTTAATTCAAACTAGGATGCCAGTGGCAGTTTTGCATGTGCAGGGCTCTGCGGACAAATGAGCAACAATGAACATCTAGTTATACTTTCAAAATAAAGCTTGCTGAGAAACATTTCCCTTTTTTTGTTTAAACAGTTGCAGTTTGGTTCAGCGTAAGTGTAGGGCCACTGACCAAGCTGCCGTATCAGACGACTTGGGAGTGAGAACAGGCTGATCACCTTTAGTGCATATTTACTATCTGCCCAGAAAGATACAGTGGGTGTCTAGGCTAAAACCAACGTTAAGTCAGCCAGGTCAGGTCAGTGGCCGACACAGTCTGTAGAAACATTGGACTTATACATTGGTTTTGACCCTGGGCAAACATTTTATCCCTCTGGGCCAGTAGAAGACATCTCTGAGATCACAAAAATGCATTTGAAGATACAATCTTCTACTGCTGGAGAACAGGTAAATAATGTTTGGATTTCCCGCCAAGGTTTATGTAAATGGTAAATGGACCTGTACTTGTATAGCGCCTTTCTAGTCTTCCGACCACTCAAAACGCTTTTACACTACGTGCCACATTCACCCTTTCACACACATTCACTCAGTGATGGCAAAGTCCATTGAACAGAAACTAACTCATCCCATATCATACACCATTCACAGGCCGGCCACCCGTGGCTATGCATGGGGCTTCAGGGAGCTCTCTCCAAGGATACTTCGACCACACTGGCACCGGCAGGGCAGCGAAAGGATCGAACCAACAACCTTCGGATTGGGGGACGACCCGCTCTGCCTCTGAGCCACAGCCGCCTGTAGGGAACACTACGTGACCAAATCATGAAGTAACATACAGAGTGCTGAGCTCACAAATGTGTTGAAGCAGGAAATGGGTTTTCAGATAGTTTGGGTAACCATTTTAACATTTACCTATAATTTCGCTTATAAAGTTTGATAAATCTGGAGGTTTGTTTTCAATCTGTCTGACCGCTCATGTCCCCTGACTCGTCAGACTAAATGACTAAATCAATAACTAAATTACCCATTAATAAAGTTTATTGTCCAAGTATGGTTTTATCGACAAGGCTGAAGTACCTTGCTATACCAACCTATCAACCCCACGTGAGATTTGATAAGGCTTATGGCAGCCTTACTGATGCACTGCAGGGCGTGTGTGTACCCAACAGGATGTGTGTGTGTGTGTGTCAGTACAGATGGATTGTGTCAGCTGCTTAATATTCACATTGGCAGTGATTGTATGATCTGGATGATATCATGCAGGGACTCACAACAGCATAGTAATAAAAGCTGATGAACTGTCTAGGTCAGTGACCTTGAATGTTGTTGGATGGTTACATGGATGGTACAGCATGACAGCTGCTAACAGGCTTGCATACTATTATTCATTTATAGTATATTATCATATCACGAGTCAATGCATCATGTATACAAACAGTCAAATTTTACTTGGTGGATTCTTTCATTTTAAGTTTATTTAATTTAAAAGCCTTCACAGGCAGTTATATCTGGTGTGTAATACATTAGGACACTGCTGAACATATCTTGTGTAGTAGTAACCCCTAATGACTGACGAAGAATGAGCTACTGTTTCTGCTGACACAAGTATTCACTAACCTTACGCAGGAATCCGTCTTGGCAGGCTTCAATCTATGCATTTGTGGCCAAACTACAGTGGACCAATCAGAGTCCTTTGATGAAGTACTGGCAGCGATGGGGGTGGGAGCTCGGTTGCGGCTCCCATAGAGGTTAGTGTAGATACGTAGTAGAGTATTTCTTCATTAACAGAAGAGCAAAGAGTGGGACTGAAGGCTTTTTTCCATGGAAAAGACATTTTCCTTCTTCTACCGACAAGTTTGACAACGTTACATGGTTCATTGATCTGATTGGTCAAAGTCTGCTCATGATAGACAGATGGTTCATCCAATCACCTGCCAAATTTTTTTTAAAGTGTTGAAGTGTCTGTATGAGACGCACCAGGCTTACAGAAAGCCCTTAGGAAGTAAAGGGACCTGTACTTGTATAGCGCCTACGCCGTTTCAGTAGTCTTACGACCATCTCAAAGCCGCTTTTACACTACGTGCACACATTGCACCCTATTCATGGTGAATTCATTAGCAATGTTAGAAAGGACATGATATGTAGCCAATATTATAATACGGACTCATTCCTAGGCTGTAATATGCCTCAGAGGTACTAATAACATATACTAACTACATGGGTTATTCGAGAACACATGCAAGACCAAGAACCCAATTCTAGGGATTTATCTGATGTGGTAACCATTATCACTTCTACGTAGAATCTCAGCAGTCCCACTGTCAGATGTGTTGCTATACCTCCTAGCGAAAAAGGCACAAAAAATGTGCTTAGAGTAAACACCACTCAGTCGCTCTCTTGTATAAATGTTCGTTTCGGGAGTGCCACAGGAGTATTACCAACCTGTGTCAAAATAGGACCAGAAAATTGCTGAACTCCTGCCTCTACATTCCATACTGCACGGGCAAAGTGATGCTACTCTGGCGCGACGACATTTAGATAGGCCATCTTGTCAATCAAACCTCGCAAACACTCCACGATCAGACAACCATGCCGTATAGGCCTGATTCAGATCAGATGACATGTAATAGAAGCTTACATGCCAAAAGTGATCCACAAGTTTAATCCGTCAATGAGAGTAAATGGGCACAATGTTGTTAACTGTCCTATGGATCTACCCCACCAAGCGAAACAATCTTTATTGAGTGTAACAGCTTTGAGTGGGTAAATATTAGTCACTAGTTCCAATGTTAAATGTACTCGATTCAGTCAGTGTACAGTAATTAGTTACCTATGAGATAGAGGCTAGTTCAACACATTCACATACACAATTGGAGTGGTGATCATACAGGAGGACCAGAAATATGTTGTAACAGTTATTATTATTAATCTTTTGAGGTTATCAGCACCACAAGATGAGCGCAGATGACTTCAGAGTAGAGTTCACCTGATTTTAAAACACTTGATTTCTAATATATATAATTTATAATACAGAGATGTTAACCAGAGCATAATATAGAGAATGCAAACATTGGTAAGTGAGAGCTGGTGAAGGATGAACGTTTGGAAAGAGAAAAGTCTACTGGCAGCAGTATTGCCGACCTCAGCCCGAACGACCAAGATGCTGGTTGGCATATCAATACGTACTTGTCAGTAGTTACAGTCTCTGAGATACGTCACACAGCTGTGCTCAAAAGGCACTTTGCGTTCTATCCATCACTCCCTTAGTACATTTGTCTAAGCAATTAATGCTCATTAGTGAAACCACGGCAGCTGTTATCGC
>NW_023339652.1:19643487-19644198 GCF_004916995.1 Morone saxatilis
ACGTGCCACATTCACCCTTTCATGGTGAATTCATGAATACCGGTATTAGTATTATCCAGTTTTCCGAGACACTTTCTGATGGTTCTTCTTCTGAACTCTCCCCTGCTGTGATCTGGGGCAACACTCAGGTGTAAATTTGCATTACAATTTACTGGAAGCTTTTTCACAGTGACATAACAAAGTTTCCAGAAAAGCAAATGTCCCAATTACTAGGGGAAAAAAGCAATGTTTTGTTTTGCTTTAGGCATCAACTCCCTGCATATTCATGAGAGGAATGTAAATAAATTATGAGTTGGAGCTTTCAGACAGTTTGGCTGGTCACCTCCTGAGTAAGCATATTCAGTCTAGACTACTTTTTTTCTCCTCAGATTCTGTAAATCCCAGCTGCAAGCGTATCTTCTCCATCTCCAATTTCTCTAGAAACAACAGCCAATATCTTTTGTTCTTGAGAAATCATACAGTAAAGTCTAGATCTAACTCATCACATTGGATTTAAAATGAGCTTAGGGTTAGGACTTTCAGGTTTGGTGTTTGAATAATGCAGTAGGACAATGATCCTTAACCAACCAAAACAGCAAGTCCAACATCTGACCTCAATCTAACTTGACAAAGTCTGGACAAAAGACCCCAAAGACAAGCCAAAAGTGAAAATGGCTAAAGTACCTGTAAATCTATTATCACCATCACAGGGGCGGCTGTGATGCAGAGGCA
>NW_023339652.1:19644418-19644632 GCF_004916995.1 Morone saxatilis
CGCTATACAAGTACAGGTCCATTGTTGTAGACTTGTAAGGGATTTGCAATTAAATATTGTAATATTGCCTTAATAAACTCTGCTAACCTAATTTAACCCCTATAACTGATGGTCTCTTCTCTTCAGGCAATTTTTGGGATTGTTACAGGCTAAAATGTCTGATTTGACTGACAATGCATGCTACCATATATTTTAGGCATTTTTTGCAACAAAA
>NW_023339652.1:19644732-19646905 GCF_004916995.1 Morone saxatilis
CTATCTAATACTGCTAGGCTACATCAGTATATATGGCACTGAATCATAATGCAAGTTAGTGTTCTGGACCCTTGCTTGAGGAAATTCTTTCTAACTGGACCTCTGGGGATTTTAACTGAATACCCCCTGCTACTGCTTGAGTAGCAAAGGTGCAGAGAAAGTGCAGAGGTAGTTCAATATGTTAGTCTAGTCTATCTGACTTACTGATACTTTATCTGACTGAGGTTTGGGCAAGTTAGAATCTATGGCCCCGACCACAGCTCAGAAATATCAGTAACCTAACTCTGCTGTATATTGATAGATACATGGTGCTGAACTACAGACAGATTTATAATTTCATCTTTTTCTCTCAGTCCCGTCCTTCTGTCAGTTTTTTCTTGGATCTCTAATATTCTCTAATTGATATATCTTTATTTAGCAGGTTACTTAAAAGAACCAGTCTTCTCATCATTAAGGGGCTACCACTGGACCATCACACCCTGTTAAAAATGAACAAATAGCACTGTAAAACCCGATGAGTTAGTTTAACTCAAACGTTATAATCGGTGTTCTCCCTCTGTTAGGGTCTGCTTTGGTTGGCCGCAGTTTGGATCAGGTCTAATTATTCTCAGGTCAGCTCTGGCAACTCTCCGGTCCTCTTTAGATCAGGTCTGTCTATTTTTTAAATTAATCTATGCACGTCAGATTCAGCTAGGTTTTCTGTAGCTCTGTTTGGGATCAGGTCCAAACTGTGGAGCTCTTGCCTCACAAAAGTACATCAAGCATTGTGGATTGCACACAGGTATAATGAGGACTGAGCGTTTTTGACCATCCATTACCCATTAGCTTTATTGCTTACCCTTTAGAGGGTCATGGGGGGGCTGGAGCCGATGCCAGCTGACAGTGGGCGAGAGGCGTGGTACAACCTGGACAGCTTGCCAGTTAATCACTGGGCTGACACAGAGAGAGATAATGATTCACGCTCACATTCACACCTACGGGCAATTTAGAGTCACCAATTAACCTGCATGTCTTTGGACTGTGGGAGGAAGCCGGATTACCAGGAGGAAACCTACCCAGGCACAGGGAGAACATGCAAACTCCACACAAGTCAATCATGGTCAGAGAAAAACTTTTCAGAGACTTGACTCACTTCCTGTGTTTTTAGTCACCAATTTCTGCATTCATGGGATATGGGAGTTACCATAATTATCAAATTCAGACTTGTAAATATTGTTAACATATAGGTCGTAATTATGTTTGTGAAACTCTGACTTAACATGGAACACTAACGTATCTCACAAAGGCACACAAATTTGTTTGTGTGCCAAAATCTGTTTTTAACTTTGCCAGGATTGCAACATAATTTTCATTTTAGCAGTTTCTTCCTTTTGTTTTTTACAAGTTCTTTTTGTTTGTAATGTTGAAATATCCTTTGTTGGTCTCTAGCGCTGGGTATCAAAATTCAGTATGCCTCGAAAAATGAGTAACTAGGTTAGGAAGAAGCCATTTTAAGGTTGGGTCCTTCATTAGCACTGAGAAAGCTGAGCTGAGTGTGAGTTCAAGGTCATGGGTATTATAGCTATTAGTGTAGAATCACCTGAAAATAAGAATAGTTCTGTTTAAGTTACCTTAAAACGACCGGTTACACCATAAATAACATGGTGGAGTCCATGTTATCTATGGAGTCTGCTACGTTGAACCGCCATGTTTCTACAGTGGCCCAGAAGGACAAACCACTAGCTCTAAACTAGCTCTGGGGTGTTCACATTTTTCGCACGTTTTGTGGCCACTGTAGTTTCTCCCTTGTGCTTGGAAGGGGAGGATGAAGCGAGTGAGTTGCAATCTGCAACCTCAACCTCTAAATGTCACAAAATCCTACACACTGTACCAAAACAGAAAAATGATGGACTTTGTGTATACATATGAAGCCAACATGGAATAAAAATAAAAATAATTAAAGCTGCAAGCAGCGTTGGGCGGGACCTCGCACTCCACGCAATTCGGGGCGTGCTGCGGCCGTGTCACGTGCCGTCGTTACACGTGCGGACCACAACATGAAAATTTCACGTAAATCAGCTATGAATAGCCACGCAGCGCTTACTTCCTGTTGCCAGTAGGTGGCGCTATCACTATATCTGAATATTGTAATGTAGACGTGTTCAGGGCGGGACTATTATCAAACGTGTGAAGT
>NW_023339652.1:19646930-19652367 GCF_004916995.1 Morone saxatilis
GACCAGGGATTGCAACTCCATCTCACAGACTTTGTGACTTAGACAGTGCCAAAAAAAGGGGCAGAATAATTCCCCGGTGATATGTCTTAATGGCAGGTAGTCCACCCCTCGCTATTCAGGTTGTTATGACATGGAAGAAAAATTAATGAAAATGTACTTTTCTGAAGTTAAGTCAGACTTATAAGCTAAAGATGAATATTTAGATATATTTTGTTTAAAAAAGAAGACATTTATGTTTTTATAAATTGAAAAATTTTTCTGAATATATTTTGTATATTTTGAGTAAACTGAAGAAGTTATAGTGAAAATGAGTTTATGGTTTTAATAAGGCTGTTGTTTAATGAGTCTGAATACATTCCTAGCCTTAGCAAGTGTATTTTGGTTACAGTAAACTGAAGTGGAATTTATGCTTTCTATGCAATAGTATTGAACACTAAGATGTGTCACAGTAAAGGTATAATTGAGTCTGTTACAAGTATGATATGTTAAGAGACCAGTAATACAAGGTTGCAAATGTTACTACAAGTTGGTGCATAGTCAACAAGTCAACGTGTTGTATAATGAGTTATCGTAATATAAGTCATTATCTAGAAGGGGAGGGATGTAGTGTCTGGGAACACAGATATATGCGTGATGACGTCAGGGGTACGAGGGAGGTAAAAGAACGAGTGAGACACGAATAAAGAAGCATGGTAATGACGGTAATTTTGTCTTTATATTGTCAGAAATATGAGGTAGTATAAGATAAGGTATATGTCAGGTGCGTCTTTTTTGATGAAGGCAGACTGAAAGGGCAATCGGCAACTACATAACATTATTGTTTGCTCCTAGTAGCTAAAAACTAAAATTTGTATGTTTTATTTTATGCTATTTAACTGGCAAAGACCTCAAAATTTACATTTACTGCCAGTCAAAGAAGAGGGACTGCTTTCACCCAAAAGGGGGCAGGGGGAAGGCCAAAGTACCCAAATTAGCTGTTCTCATATCTAGGGATGTGAAATATTTGTGGCAAAACAGAGGGGGTAAAAAAGATGTAAAAATAAACCTCCACCAGTTATTTCAGTGTGTCAGATACATTTCATTAACATTTCATAACTTCTCCTGCACATTTTATTATGAGGTTGCAGCTTCAAGTTGTGCACATTCATGAAGCTGCCACTATTTCTGACTGCTGAACCAACAAAAGCTGATTATGAATCCATATGATAAGGGATTAGAAATGATACAATTTGATAAAATGCTTTCAAACCCAAACTAGGGTTGTAAGAAAATATCAAAAATTTCATATCGTGATATTTTGCTTTGGGTATATTGTATTATTTCTCAAAAACACTACTGATTGTTGTGATTGAACCCCTAACCGCTAGATAGCAGTGTTGTGAATGTACACTGAGAGCTATGATGTTGGATGTTATAGGGACTTCTTGCTCAGATATTTATGCATATTGTGGACAGTTCTGCTAAAATTAGTTTATAATAAATGCCAATATATTGTCATGCTTACAATATTGCAATATATCATGATATATCAAATCGTAACCTGTATTGTAATACGATACGAATACGAAAAATGTTTTAAGTAACACTAGCTCAATTTTGTAAGTTAAAATATTTTTGATTAAGCAGCTTTTACAAGGTATTTTGTTTTCACAGTACAACTAAATATTAAGTCAGTGTCACTTAAAAGTACTAGTAAAAGCTGTTTATTCAAGTGTTTTTATTTTAAAAAATTGAGTTTGTTACCTAAAATTTTCAGTGTACTCAGTCTCAACAATGTTTTAAGTTAAATTAATTTTTTAAGTTTTACAATTTAGTTTTCTAAGTCACAGAAACATTCTTAATTACCATTAAAAGCTGTAATCCAAACTGTTTTTTGTTACTTAAAATTTTGAGCTGAGTAAAATATCTTATAACTTATCAGGTTTTACAGTGTGTATTGTGATATCATATCGGCAGACTCCTGCCAATACACAGCCCTAACCCCAACCCTAGCTACCGACTATGTTGACTATGTTTCAGTTGGTACCAAAACAGTATCCAGGTTCAGTACCCAAGTGGAAAACAGCCCCTGAACAAAGCACACAACAGTATGTGGTAAGAGTGTGCACATAATTTTAGCTCTATAGTGTATTTTTTTATATCGATGAGACCTTATTCTCTCTGCAGGTTTGTTCTATGTGGTGGCTCATCCAGACAAAACACTAAAGACCCCAGAGACTCGCCAGCTCTCTCACTCTGTCAGACAGATAAACACAGCAGAGAAAAAACAACAGTCAAGATGGAGACAGAGCAACGAAAAGAGGTCAGACACTGAGAGAGAAACGGGCAGACAGACACACAAATAGAGATATAGAGAGGGAGAAAGTGTGAAAGGGCGAGTCAGAGCCAGTGGAAGCACATTGTTCCTGTCTCACTCGTTCAGGCCTCACCTACAGCTGACGCTCCCTGCAGCCAGGTCCTTTCACAACTTATCACGCTCCCAGAAAGTGCTCCCCACAGCCAGGAATTCACTGCCAAATCTAATAATTACTTTGCAGACCTTGGTGACTATTGCATTATGGGAGCGTATTCACATATACAGTCTCCAGCGACTGTGACCCCGAGTCAAAATTGTCAATTTAATCATAATTAATAATGGCACTACTGCAGCATTTCAATCCTGCAAGTCAAAGTCATTAAAATGGCTCCAAGAACTCCTGGACTATATTGTCTGGAGGAAGTAATCAACTTTGGACAGGCCTCAGTAATTCATTAATATACCACCTCCAGAAGAAAAAGAGGAGGGAAGGGTGACTTTGTCTACAGGAAATTTGTTTCTTTAGACTTTCTGGGACAGTGCTGGATGTTTGATATTAAGGCATGGTGAACAGTGAAAAAGAACAACCGTGCTGTTATTTATTCACGCTACATTGTGAAATTCTGACAGCCTAAAATTAAAATTTTTAAATTTAGAGTTGAAAACCTAATTTTACACTTTTATCAAGGTGACACTTTTTCTATGGATTAAATAGATTGCTGCAGGAATGAGTCATAAAACCTGAAACTGACTTAGCATTTTAGCATCACTGGTTCCCTCGCCTCAAAGTCAGTGAGGTTTTGGATGGGCTTTTGGTTATGCCTGAAATAAAATCTGTAAAGCTTTGTCATATTTTCTGAAACTTTCACTATATCCTGACAGTAGTACACGAGACAGATAATTTGTAAAGAAATTAAGGTTCCTCTGGCTCCTAATGGCATTTGCAAGAATCCACCGGGCCTGAACGAAAACAACGAATCAGAGCCGAGAAAGATGTAAAGACACTTTGGACTGATGGCTCGAAGATAGCTGATTGTTGAGTCTCATTCCCAGGGTCCAAATTTGACAACCTGGGGAAGAGACTCAACAGTCAACTATATTTCTCAGTTTTCCTAAAATTAGATTAAAATAAATTTTAACAATATCGCAATAGATCACAATATATTGAATCGTAACCCCTGTATCGTGATACATATCATACCGCCAGATTCTTGCCAATACACAGTCCTAATACATAGAATAATAAACTGCATCAGACTCAGTGTGGAAGCTTTCAATGCTTAACGAATTTAATGGGATGATGGATCACAAAAACACAACTTGATGTGCAAAGGCCTTCAGGCTCCAGATTCTATATAAGCGAGCACACAGTACATATCAGCTCAGGTTTTGTAAAAATGATCCAACACGTGTTGTGTTGGCTGTACAGTAAAACACAAAGAACATCCACAGTGTGCTGCAAGCTACCCGAGTCGTCCAACAACACAATGTTACCCTGCTCAGTTAACACCAATACAGTGAAGCTACAAACAACAACAGACAAAAGCTAAATGATTTAGAAACCCAGATAATCTCTATAGCTTGTTATACCACAAAGCAGCAGCCAGACCTGCTGTGTTAATGTGCTCACTGTGTTAGAGAGCTGCTGCTGCTTACCTTGAAAGCTCCCAACTGACAGGTAAAGCCAGGTGAGTGCTGGGATGAAGAGCAGGGCGAGGGAGGCCGCCAGGAACTTCCTGCGCCCGCGACACATTCCCAGCATCCTCTGGACCGAAGCAAATGGAAAGAGAGGTGAAGTGACCTCTATGTTGGTAGCAGCTGTTGTCCAGGCTGATTCATGGCACTGAAAGAGAGGGAAGAGGAGGAAAAACTGGGTTAGAGAAGGAGTCGCCGTCTCACAACCTGTATGGACACGATTACAGCTGAGCATGCGGCTTCTGCTGCTGCCAGAGAAAAATACATCTAAACCTCCTGAGCCAAAAGACACATTTTTAATCATTTACTCAAGGATTGTAAACTGTAGGATTGCTAATTTCACATTTTCACCTTCAAAGCTTTGGGCTGCAATGATTTCTAGATGACATTTGATGGAAAAAAAAGCAAAAACAAAAATGAGTTTCCACAACCAGTGGTACTGACAAATTTGGGGTTAGAGATGACCAGTCAAATTAAAGAATCTCCATGAAGCCAACCTATCCAGCTCATTAAATAATTCATATAGAATTTAAATGAGACACTGAAAATGACAACTGCAAGCATGAAGCAGCTCAAACTTTCCTAACCTACCAACCAACTTTAAAGGGATTCGTGTTAATAAATCGGGCAGTCACATACTAATCTGACTTTGATGACCTAAACTAATTTGTCAATTTCGAGTGCAATGCAGGGCAGAGAGTATAGAAGTCTCATTATATGATATTAGTCGAAATCCTCTTTCTGTAACAACCACATTTGTCCAATTACCCGGTTGACCTCAGTCGATTTTTAATCTCCACCAGACCGACTGCCCAGGGATGAAACATAATACCTCTGGCTGGCACTGTGGAGGCTGGCACATACACAAGCCAGGATGCCAATTATCATAGTGTCACCCAGTAAAATGCAGTAGAGGGAGCGGATTTCAGAAATGAAAAAATATTTCCAGCACTCTTCCCAGCACTTACTGCATCTCCAGGTTTTTTTCTAATGTTTTATTGTGGACTGGGCAATGTGAAAAGCGCGGAGTGAGAGGGGGTTAAATGAGGCTAAAGGAGATTAAACAAGTCGCTTAAGTACAACAACTGCCTCTTTGATAGGTGGACTATGAATCATTTCCGAGGCTCCTTAGCCTTTGACCCCTGTGTGATATTAGCTCTCCACTGGAAACTGTGATTTACAATGCAAATGCTACACTGAAGACATTTATTACCATATTCAAGTGAGGTGTCAGACCACCGAGTAAGCAGATCCAGTTGTGCAGGGATGCATTATGTAGCAAGGAGGTTAAAGGAGCTCAGACTAAAGAGCAGCAGCAGAGTAAAGGATCATTTCTGGCCTTTGTTAGCTATCATTGCTAAGATGTGACATCAGAATCAGAATCAGAATCAGAATTAGGTTTATTGCCAAGTAAGTTTTTACACATATGAGGAATTTGTCTTGGTG
>NW_023339652.1:19652467-19659011 GCF_004916995.1 Morone saxatilis
AATTTCTTGGAGCACTGGGAGTTTAAAGTCTTTTTCCCGCAGCAGCCGTGTTTGACTAACATTTGTCAATCACTTGATCACTGCTAGCTGCTAGCTTCTTTAATCTACACACAAAATTGTCTACGGACACTCCTTGCATTTGTTCTGCTTGTCTGAACACATGTCTTTCATAGGGGATATTTTTCTGTGTAAAATAAGCATTCAACTTGTTTACTGCACCGTCATAGTCAGCCTCGTCTGCCGTTTCATCCATAGTGAAGAATATGTCTTGGACCTCATCTCCTGCTAGGTGTAGCAACAAAGCTCTTTTCCGTGAGTCGTCTCGAATTCCCGATGCCACTAAATAGAGTTTAAAACTATTTAGCCACTTTTGCCGGCGGACGCCGACATTAGCTGGGTCACTCGAAACGTCAAAAGAAGTTACCGCCGGTAGCGCCATGCTAACTCCGTTCAGTTCTCTTCTTCCTCCTCGTCAGATTAAACTTCATGCAGTAACCGGTTTTCTTTTCCTCCGCATTCCGTTTTAGATTCTCGTCGCCATTTGTAATGTTTCCTTACTTCTGTTTAACAATAATAATCAGGCTCCAGTCGGACGGTCATTACCATGCTTCTTTATTCGGGTCTCACTCGTTCTTTTACCTCTCTCGTACCCCTGACGTCATCACGCATCTGTGTTCCCAGACACTACAGTATGGGTCTTCCTATGCTGGTAGATGAATGCTTAAGAGTTTCACTCATTGCACAGTGGTTAGTTATGAATATGTGGCCGAGAAACAAATGTGCATAATCTATTAGAAACTATATTGCATTTGTTTTTGATGCAGCCTTGTTTACTGCCTTGGTAGGCTTTGTTTGCTATAATAAGGTCAGCTGTAATCAAACTGTGGTACACAGCAAATATCCACAGAGAGATGAAAAACACTAAAGATGTGAATCACAGTCAGAATATTCAGTGCTGATAATGTGACATTGAGTCAAACAGGGCAAACGTGGTGGTCTCCAGATTCATCATCCTAACTGAATTTTAGAATATATATCTATGAATATTTTTTGGAAAACACAAAAACCTACTTAAGTGTTTGAAATATTCAGTAGCAAGTCTTGCTTTTTAAGCCTTGTGGGTGCAGTGGAGTGTCAAACAGTGCAGAATAAAAGTGAGAAAACTGAATGCATGAAGCTAATTTGGTTTAATATGTCATGTTCTATTTGTACATGTACTTTTATCATCAAGGAACAACTTCAATTTTTTTTGCCGCTCTTGCTGCAATGCAGAGCTATTTAATTGTCAGAATATACATTGGATTGATTTTAATAACTTTAATGTACTTAAAGTACTTAAAGTGTGCACTGTGCAACTGTTTTATCAAGGAAAATACAAGTATCAGATTGAGACTCAGTATCAGCAAATACTCAGTATTGAATTACTTGGATAAAATTTGTAGGCCAAAAAACTTTGATCAGGACATCCCTAATTATACTTCCTGTTTACATCCCTGAAGGCATGGGGGATGTGCATGATGACCTATGCTCCCAACTCCCAACCGTAGACCCAACTACCCAATTAGAAGAGCAGACGGCCTTTTTCTCTGTAATAATTTTACCGGCTTTATTCTAATTACCCCAACAGCAACCATGATGTCTGCTTTCTACAGAGCCATTGATTACCTCAAACCTCTACTCTGCTGCTTATAATGCAGCAGTTCATATTGGCCGATCACTGTTTCAAATGCATCTTCGGAATCAGAATCACTTTATTGATCCTCGTGGGATATTGGTTGCGGTAACTATCTGACATGCGCCCACTATAGCAATAGTTTTTAGTAATGCAGAAAACAAACTAGAGCAGGTTATTTAATTTGCCCCTTTCCCGTAGGCTGTTATGTCTCCACAAAAACACAAGGCCCCTAATGCTTTACACTGAGTGTCATACCAACATTTAGCTTTTCATCTTCTCCTTTAGGTTTCATAAATACATAAGCTATGTTGTGAAAGCCAATTTTCTTCAGCTCTGGGCTAAAACTGATGTTAAGTCGTTCCTCACTTTCTCAAATAAGAAAAAGGTTATCCCGGCTTCCATCTCATCACGTCTGGATTATTGTTCGGCTTGTTGCAGTGAGACGGCTTTCTCCCCTGTGTAAGTTCTCCCAGAACGCTGCCAAATACTGATGCTGCCAACTTTGAAATGGCTTTCCTTAGGTTGCAATGAACAAATGTTTTGACACTGGGAATTTTGGCTTTCCACTCAAATTGTAACACTGTGCAGTCTTCAGACATTGCCATGCCTCGTAATGACCACTCCAGGGCAGACAGTGTAACAAGGAATGCATTTGTGAATGAAATATCCAATGAATGAATAAATGAGTATTAGCTTAAATTACTCTTGTGCATCTTAGAAAACAAATCACAGTTGGCCACAGAAAACCAGATTAGTGAATCTCATATTTCATTCAAATTGGCAGTAATGGGGTCTGAAAAATGCAGTATTTATTGCAAATTTCTCAATGAAATTAAGCGACTCTTTGATTTTTCCAACAGCCCAGTATGCAAATATTGCCTCTTCCTCATTAATCACACTGCCTGTTCATTACGTCATTACTTTGACCTTCCTGCCGAATTCATTTAAATTTCCTCCAAGCCTGCTTTCACAAATGGACAACAGTCTTTCATATTCATAAGAAAAGAGATGCCCACTCCAGGGATTCCACTTATGGAGAACATTCCCTCTGGTAGCTCAGAAGTGGAAATTAATGTTCCTGTGTCCTCAGCATGACTTAAGCCTTTATACACACCACACAGGGGTGTGTGGACTACAGAGAACTACATTCTAAAACAATCAAACAACTTATGTCTGAGAGGTTTGTATTGTTCCGGGAGATACTTATTTGGCTCATTTACGCAGCAGTCTTCTCTGAAAGCCTCTGTGGGGAAAATGCACATCAACAAAGAACACATACATGCTCTAATTTTATGTATGTCTCTGAATGTTTTGTGGTTTGGGTTTTTTTCTGTTGGTGAGCAGCTGCAGAACTCTGTGTGTGTGTGTGTGTGTGTGTGTGTGTGTGATGATTTGGCAGCTAATGTGTCACAGGGGAATAAGAAATTGTGACTCTGAGATGGTGGTGGGGTCTCTATTGTCAGTCACAGCTGTTGGCAAAGACTCTAGCACAAGCCTGGACTTACTTTCTTGGTTATGATAAGAACTCTAGAGTAAGAGGCAGCTAATGCGGAGTTCACACTGTGATTTTAGCCCTGATTTTCCACTCATCGACAAGTGCCCCAACATCACAGGCAAATCTGCGTTCGGATGACATTGTGTTGAACTGTTCAACGACGAGACTCGCAGGCTAGACAAAAGCGTGCTGATGCCTCAGTGACCCCAGAAAAATATCTAGCAAGCCAAATATCTTGTTGTGTCTCAGACGATTAGGGGAGCAATGCAATAATCTACAGCCAGTGAGTGCAGACACGGGTAGCCTCTCTCTCCAGCTCCAGACAGGAACCAGCGAACTGGGTAGTTACTTTGGTAAAAGCTGAAAAAAACCTCTCAGATACCAACACACACATAACAGACGGTGAATAAACAGAGTCGGTGTTCAAGTTGGCATTTATCTGATCCACCAACCACCACTTTAGTGAGAAATCTTAAAGAAAACAGTCCGCCTCTAATTCCCACACTTTGTCCCACTAAAAGAGCACAGTTACAATGAAGGCTGAGCCAGTTGAGGAGACAAAATGTAAAGTTTGTAGAGAATTCAGTTTATCTTTATGGATTATATTGATGCCGAATTGACAAGCAGACTGTCTACAAACAACGACCTTTAGCTTGTGTTTCTAGAGTTACGTGTTTTTACAGACATGTTAGGAATTGTTAAAATGTCATATTTCTTAAAGGGAGTTTGGCACAAGGAGATTTTAGTTGAATTCAAGCTGCTAATTTGTATAAATTTTAACGTTTTCCTCATCATCAGCTTATTATACTGCTGATGTTATACTGAAACATAGTTTGGAGAGCAGTCAGACTGGTTGTGAAAGTGTTGTGATCCCTTGTTGCTGATCAGTTATGTATTGTGAAAACCACAACAACCTCAAGACTCCTGATTACAAGACGGAAAGTTGTGTAGTGTGAACAGTACAGAGATCTGAACAGTCCTGTAGTGTGTCCAAGGCAATGTCTGAAATGAGCCAGTACTCACCAGTACAGAGTACTGGCATTTTTGTCCACATGAGTACCCTTACTTCTTATTGAGTACAGCTACGTCTGTTGATCAATGGCCATGACTGAGGTCTCCAAAGTATGAATCTCAGTATTTCATCTGAGGGGTATACAATAAAAGTCGTGAAACGTCTCTGTAAACACAGCTAGCTTAATGCTATAAAAACAGCACTGAAAATGTCCTTGCTAAAATGGATAAAAAAAACACCAAAAGGGTTAGGGTTATGCTGAATTAGGGTACTGGCACCTTTTTTGGTCCAATTCAGGCACCAGTCCAAGACATAAGCTAGCCTTCCAGTCATGCGCATTAAGTGCACGGTAGGTAGATGCCTTATTTCAGGCTTATTACTGGCGAGCGACAGCCACAGATACTGGATTTTATTCCTTTTTTACAGAGCTTGTGATTTATAGCTTGCTGTTGGGGTGTAAAGAGAATTTTAACAAATATAACAAAACAAAAAAATGCTTCTGAACTATATTGCCTACCCTAGCTTTAAGTTGTCTTGTTTCTATTTCAGTAACTTTCTAATTCCATCAGACCTTGTACTCGTCCCAGTTTTCCTATAATTTAATCACCATCTCTGAAGGTGTTGCACACTCCACAACACTGTAGTTTGAGTCATACAGAACATGACAGTTTCAGGTCTCTGAGCCTGTTGATGCAGAGCTAAATCAAGTTACAGAGAAGACATACAGCTCTCTGCCTCACCACAAGGCTCCGGCTTATCCGTCCAATAGAAACATAGGCTGTGGATTTTTGATTTTATTTTTTTTAGGGGGAAAGGAGGCCAATTTATTTGTTCATTTCTATGCATTGTCTCTGCCACACACTACATGGGAGGTGCTGCACTAGCTGTAAAGGACTATGTGCTCATAGGTTTATTCTATTCTGAGGACATACAGTACAAATAAAATACATTCACCTTGTTAATCTGCCATCCCCAAGTACCATTGTCACTTATAGGTGAACCAGATGCTATCCTGTCCGACCCAGACATGTAACCGATACATTTTTGAGATTTGTTCAATTTTGCAAACTGTCTGTATTTTAACCGGTGCAGCTTTTCTAGCCTTTATGGCACCGGTTTAGCGGACCAGGAACCTCACAGACCAATTGCAACCAATTTTATTTTTCATTCATAATCCCTCTAGTTTAATATGGAAACTGACAAAAAGCTCCAAAACCTCTGTATTGCTGCATAACTTGAAATTAAAGTATTTCTGAATGAGAAAAAAACATTTATTTATTATTGTAGTACTCATCATTTATAATCCCTCCAGTTCAGACAATAAATATTGTTGGAATATTATTGAATTGTACTTTATTTATTTGATTACAGTCAGTTGTTGACTACACACAGACATTACTTCTGGAATGGCGCCGACGACAACAGCAGCCTGTCATGGCAGCTCCTATCATTGTTGTAGTTTTAGTGTGTTTTTAGCCTGTGTTTTTTTGCTATTTTTAACTGTTTTCTTACTTTCTTACTTTCTTACTACTTTGTTCACGTCGCCTAAATACTTTTTTGGCGTTTTTGGCCCTTATTTTTTTGTTTGCCAGCGGTCTCATGGGCGACGCGAGCGCATTGTTCACCCACCCGCGGACCCGATGGACGCCCCTGAGCACCCGAGCCATGACCTGACTGAGAAGAGAAGCCTCCATACCAGAGGAAGCGAGGAGGAAGACGGCGAGGCGCAGAGCGGGGTTAAACGGAGGAATGAAAAGAGGAGTTAAACCGCCTTAAGCCCCAAACGTGCCTACACGAGCAGGATACCGGACTCCAACGTCACCCCATTCCCGAGGCGGTCGAGCCGACAGGGACACCACCGCGTACGGCATGAAGAAAGGAGGGAGACTGGCCGGGCCACGTCTGTGTGAAAGGAGTGTCTGCAGCTGACATTCGAGCTCGTCGCCGTCCGACCTTCTTCCATGTTAGTCTGCCACTGGAACTTTCCAGTGTTATCGCCACATCCCTGTTTATATGCCTCAGCAGTGGTCTTTCATCAAATCACCATCCCCCACCTGTTTTACATTTATGGATTGTCTTATTTATTCTCCTGTACAGCCATTGGTCAATCTTTGGTTGTTTTTAAAGTGCTTAACAAATAAAGTTGGATTGGATTGGAATAACTGATTATTCATTGACATTCCTACAGCATATATTTGGATTCATAGGTTGTCAATAAACAAATGCTCCAATAGAATGTTTTTATATGATTTAAAGAAATGAACCACATAGTTAGACTTTTTGTACTATTTTGGTATTCTACTTTTGCATGCTTACTATTCAAAGAAAAGCCATGTACGTTGGTTGAAAGAAACTTGAATTT
>NW_023339652.1:19659036-19679039 GCF_004916995.1 Morone saxatilis
GAATTTTGGTGTTACACATTTGTGGGCAATCCCACTATGGCTGTAGGTCTCTCTACAGGTCTGCACAAGGGGAGGTTCATTAGTACAGGGCAACAAAAATATCCTTTTTAATGGCACAAAGGGAAAAGGGATAAGTGTATCACTGTTATCAGGGCTCTTGGGGCAAGTTCTGGCACCTGCTAAAACCGACTAGACTACCAAATAATCCTTTTTGAGCGAGACGCACTGAAAACGGTTTGCAAAACCTTTTAGAATAACCCTGGTGTATTAAGCTAGTTGAACTTTCCCCTTCAAGAACCACTGTGTTGATTTCACACGAACCGCTGTATAAAGATGGCACAGAACCTGTGCAGGAAATTCATCTTCTGTTGTTCAGCATACTGCGCTCTGTGATAACTAACTCGACTCGTCCACTTGTAGCTGATTACAGCGAGAGATCGTTGGATGCATCTTCTCCCACTAATCCTGCCAAGCTAGCTTGGAATTAATATAAAACTCTGATTTTGAATTCAGCTGTGTTCTATTCCGTCGAGCATCATATGTGTGGTTTCGGTAATACTGATAAGAGCCGAAGTTTTGTCGCTTCAAAAAAAAAAAATAAATAGCAAAAAAAATAAAAAAATAAAAAATAACAAAATAAAATATGTCAACCAAACTATTAAATTTTAATAGCCTGTAGAGAGGGAAATTTTTCCCCGCAATAAAACTTAAGACTCACAGTCTCGTCCCTCAGGTTGTGACTCAGAACACGTTTAGGAGCAAAAACGATCCATTTTGGTGTATTCTTACTCGCTACAATATCTAACGCTATCTAACTCAAGCCTCTGCCATGCGTTAAGTCAAAGTTCAAACCGGCCGCTGCGCCCACTTGGCCCAAAGCAGATTCACCTGTAGTCGTCGCTCGACCTCTCCTCCTGGCGTGTGTGTACTGTCGATAACTCCAAAATATATATTAAGTAATTAAACGCAAATAGCTCCTACCACAGGAACCATGACATAGACTGTGGTGATCACTCTACTTTATAATAGATAAACAAACCGACAGAATACTCTCGCAGACTATGATGTTACTGTGTTCAATGTGCCTATTTACTATAAAATAATAGAAAGTGTACAGACCTAAGCACTAACCTACGGTAGTCCTCGCAGGCCCTGCAGACTCTACCCCTACTCTTTCTCACTCCTCCTAAGTGTTTATTCGTTGTCTCCTCATCCAACAATAATAAACTCAGATTAAATACAGAACTGAGGAATTAACGCATCTCGACCCATTTGAT
Source organism: Morone saxatilis (assembly GCF_004916995.1). Taxonomy (NCBI): domain Eukaryota; kingdom Metazoa; phylum Chordata; class Actinopteri; family Moronidae; genus Morone; species Morone saxatilis. Next base: position 19,660,314 of record NW_023339652.1, read on the forward strand.
CGACTGCAACACAGCTCCCATTGACCTCAAACATCACAGTATAACGATATCTTATAGAGAAACCACATGTCATGTACAACAACGCGATGGGTATATAGAAATGCTCCTCTGCATCTAAAACTGAAAAGCTTCCAGCGATGCCCCAGACAAAATCAAGGTCATATAAAATCACATCGTCTTGTCCATGAACAAGCCTCAAGCACACGCAATTATACTCCTCCTCGCGCAGTGCCTACCACAGGAATTGGAAAGCACAAAAAAAGAAGATGCAAAAATATAAACTACATAACCAAATAAATCAAACACAAATATATACATAAAAGAAATCAGAAGCAACTACTAGTCGGCCTGATGGTAATAAACGCGAAATTGCAGTCCAAAAGATGAACCATCAAACATTCTCTCTCAACACAAGAGCCGTAAACAAGTGGTTTGCTCCCGACTTAACCAGTAGTATCGACAAAAACTTTTGTGAATACTCAGCACCCAATACCTCCCCAACAAAAGGTTGGAGCGCACCAGCACACGGCGAAGCAGACCCCTATTTGTTAACCGGTGGTGAAACGGTTGCACTCTAACGCTCTCGCTTACAAAATCAATTGTTCTCAGCGTGTGAAACCAAAGGTAAGCTCCTCAGCTTTCAAATGTGACGAAAATAATTAAAGGTTACAACACTCTCACTGGAGATTCAAAAAAGAATTCCAAAATATCCAAATGCACGCGCTGTCTGTCCCGCCGCTCCTCGCGCGCAAGAAAATGGCGTCATATCGGCTCCCTCTGTGCCTGTGGTGCATTCGATAGCCTCTCTTTATACACATATATGCTGTACTGCTTAGTGTGCAAGCTAGAGCAGAAAGAACTGAAAAACTATTAGGATTTAATTATCTACTCTCGTGTGGATAAATAAAAAGAGTTCTCAATTCAGAGGTTTGTCGCAATGTTGGAAAGAGGGCTAAGCAATAAACACTGTTGATTCGCTTATTTCTCCGATAGATACTGTGGCCAGCTTTAAAATAATGCGCTCATATGGACGCCTCGCTCTCCGCACTCGCTCTCCTGCAAATGGCTGAGATTCGCGAGTCTAACGTCGTCCTATGGAGGGCAGCTTGTAACTTGATAGCCGAGTGAACTATAGCAGAGATTGCAATAACAAATGATCGTTTGCCCCTAAACGTCCTGCACACAACCCTGAACAGACGGACCACCAAACCATGCCTACATAACTTGGGGGTGATGTGATGCCGGGATAACGCAGATATATTACAGGCTGTTCTCATTAAATCAAAACGTCATCTCTGCTTATGTGGAGCCATCTAATAGGATACACACTCGAAAATCTAATAGTCTTATCGAAACAAGTAACCGCCCAGAATCATGAATATAACGAGTTGAGCCTGACACGCTGGCAAGAAGCACCTTCGGCACTAGCTCTTGCTCCGCCATCCGCCAAAATGAAGGATTTCAGCTGACCCTGTGGCGACCCTTGGCACTGTTTACAAAAAATCGTCTAACGACATACTACTCCTGTGAGTTTAATTATGAACCTCTCAGAACAATGACAGGGAATTTTGTGAATAAAGATAACAAAGATAGTATATAGGATATTGAGTTTTCACTTTTAGTTGTCTGCTCCTAATTCTTTATTTCCTACAATCCCTCAACGCTGCAAAGGAATTTAGTAAGAGCAACTTATAACCTTTAAACATATCTATTCACAAGACTGAGAGAGTACCAGTCATCACACCACGCACATGCACAACAACATAGATTCCAAACACTCATGGATTCGCTAACGCAACTGCAACGCCACGGTACCAAAACCAGGCACCCAAAGACACACTAGAATATAGTTAAAATAAGCTCATTTTGTCACTTACAAGTATAATCACCACAGGACACCCACTCTCATAACCAAAAACAAATGCAAAGAGTAAATCGGTCCCGTGAATTTGATTCTATTTACGAGTCAGTCTCAGTAACTGGTAAACCCATGCCAGAATTCTCGCCCAGTTCTCGTCCTCCATGCTCACTTATGAAGCTATAAACAGCGTTCTGTGTCTGGGATGGTTCCCCTCTTTATCCCCCCTTTCTTTTTTTTCCCCCCTTTGGTATGAAAAAAAATATTACTTCAATATCTCTCAACGGCTGGTTTTCCTGCATGTTCTTCTCCACTTTCCATTCCGTTGATGTTTATTGTCTGTGTTTATTTACAAATTCTGTTTTGGAGAAGAGATGTGAAAGATATTTTTAATCTACAAGGAAGAAGATTAAAGACGCTGTTTATAAGGCTTCTAAAGTGCGTTGGAGGAACTGAGATCAGTTACCGACTGTCCTCACCAAAATGAATCAAACACAGGACCACTGACTTGTGTCTGTGTGAAACTGTTAATTAGATCAAACAATGACTTATTTTATACAAACTAAATATAAACTAACCATACATATATTATATAAGAATATTTTTAGAAGAGAAGTAATAATTGTTAGATCTACTAAAAATTTCCCACTTGGCACTGGATGTCAGATATACCAACGACTCAGGACAGAAAAAATGAAACTCATTCAACACTATCTTTGTTAAGTATTGCCTTAACAAATCAAACAACGGCTGGGGTTGGTCACCAAAATAAACCCTTCAGCAGAGTTACCGCACTGTGAAAAAACTATAATAGATGGAACATATAAGGTGCTGCCACATGTCGCAACAAGGTCAGCTCAAGCTTAACTCCTTGGGTACGCACATGTGCCGGTCAACACGTTTACATAGCTGTGTTTTTCATGTGTTTTTGCTGAGACTTATGTGACCCTCACTGTCCACCATACCTATCATGACATTAGCAAATCAAAATCAAAGCAGCTTACAATTTGACGCTTTCTACACGAGGTTCCTTCATAAAATATGAAGCTCAAAAGATTCAAAAAGGTTTCAAACTTACAATGCATGTTGCAGTTTTATGACCAGTAAAACATATTTTTGACTGGTAAATTTTCCCAGTTTACCTGCCATTGGCAGATGAGCCGAAATGTTAATTTTAGACTGTGTGCACTAATAACATAAACATGAGCATCAGACCTTTTTTATTTATTTTTTTCTCTCAAGCTTGCAAAAGCCCCTAGAGCAGCATCACACACAGCCAAAACAGGACTATACACAGCTGAAGCTGACGCGGAGGCAGTGGAGGGTGACAGAACATGGCCCAAACAGTTACAACATCACTGGAATGCACACATAGCAGTAGTAATCAATGCATAGTATAATAAAATGACTATATATCCAATATAAAAGTAATGCATCCATCAGCATAGTAAGGCCAAAATGATGATGCCGATTGCTTTGATCAATATTGAGATCAGGATTATAGAGCACTATGCATTATGCACTTGCACCATTATTGTGAATTGACACCTGGTTATTACTACAGTTCCCAGAATACTGGAGGCAGCAAAACAAACTACTGTCATTTTGATAAAGTAGTCGAGCAATAATTGGCCTTTTTTATCATTCTGTAAGCAAATGTGATCTGATTTTATTCTGCACATGGCAACTGATCCGCTGGCCAAAAATTCCTAAAACTACCTGTTTTGTTTAGATTTTTGTTAAACTATAGCGGCCTGTGTCAAACTAACTGTCAAACACTTTGCACTTTCTGTGATTAGCTTACTTCAAATTAAAAGTCAACTCCTGTTTCATGCTTTTAATGTGATCACCTGTGGTGACTTGCTGTTAGTTTAGGAAGTGCTTCATTTGATATGCAGCAGAGTTTTTAATGAGCCGAAGAAGCTGAAGTTCACGCTCATTTAGTTGTGGGAAGCTAGAATCGTGATCGTGATTAATATAAGTCAAATAAAAAACTTTAATGTGTCAATTGTTGTATTACTGTACAATAAGAGAGGCTGGAATAGTGCATATCAAACAAATGAGATGGACTCACCATTAGGCGTATGAGTTGTGTGATAGTCACTTGGTTTTATCCCACGAGACTCAAGCAATAAGATCTGTGCGTCTGTGTAATCCAGTTTGGATGAACAGTCTTTTCTATGGATAACCCACATATTCTGTGCTGAGACACATCCTGTTTGCTATAGGATGAAATGCAAAGTTGAGTCATTGGATAGATCTTTTTTGTCAGCATGAATGTGATATAACTATAAGCTTTACAGACTTGAAATTCTGTTGATTACATACACCTATTGACCTAATATATTGGCAAATACCAAACTACTTGATTACTAGAACACTGTATGTCCATAATGGATGTTACTACATTGTGCAGTGAGTGCTGTTCTGCCTGTTTTCCCAGTTTTCCTGATACTAATGCAGTAATTAGCTCAGAGTCTGCCACTAAAATGTCACTAAACCATAATATTTCTTTATCACAACTGTTGATTTATTGAGTAAACAAAGCATGTTTCAGTGCCTTACTCACTGATTGGATATGTAATTGGTTATCCATTATTTCCCACTGATTGACTTTGATTCATTCTACGCTGTAAGCATTCCATTTTGAGTGTGCTATGATGCCGCTGTGCTGCTGTTCAGTTTCTCTCTGAAGTTTTAATCAGTAGATGTTAGATAAAGGCCAGAACGTCACTGTCTCACCGACCAAGAAGTGTGAAAATTGTCTAAATGTGACTGCTTGCCCCAAAAAGCACTCCCTGCTCCTCAGAAACACATAATAATCTGCTTGTATTAGTGCAGATAATGTTGGTCATTATCTTTGTGTACCTGACAGGGCTTGTGTAAGCAGATTATTGTCCATATATCAAAGTCTTGTGGGAGCATGTGACATTTGAAACATTTCCTTTTCATCTCAGGTGTCTTCCACAGATCCTCTGCTGCTTTGGTGTAAAGGTGGTTACTGCCAAAGGCATGTGCTATTGATTTCTGTTCAGGAGGCTAGATATTGACCCAATGGGACGTCTAGAGAAAACCACTACGCCCAGCTGACACCCAGCTTTAGGCCTCTAGGGCTGTCTGCCAGTTTCTGATGGGCTTGTTCCACTATTTACGTTTTCCTTCTGCTCCGGTACTACTGACACAGTAGTATGTTTTTCCTTTCTGTGTAGCTTGCAGTATTGGTTGGTACGGATATTGTGTCTGGTTAAAGGACTAAAACCTTTTTAGTCCTGGCAGCGTGACATGCAGGCTTCTGATAGTGTTTATCCATCAAATTAGCTGTGGTTCTTGAACCAGTTCCGATCAAGATTCTCAGAACCTTGGTGCTCTCTAGCGAAACCATTGTAAAGAAGGAGTGCTGCACAGCGAACTGTAGAATATGACATGCCCACTTTAAAACCTATTTTTTGGTTCCAGCTGGAAACCAACTTTTCAGGTTCCGAACCAATTTATTTTTGGTTAAAATGGTCTAAACGGTTCAAAACTATCAGCTTGAACCGGAACGGAGGCAGTTCTCTGTTAGTGGAAAAATACAAAAGGATAATAATGAGAAATAAAGAATTCTTTTTGAGTCATAATTTGTCTTAAATCTCATTTTGTTAAAAAAAAAAAAAGTGAAATTGTGACAAAATCATATTGTGAACCCAGTATAATAAATTATATTGAATCATTAGTATCATTACATCCCTAACCCTGGGGTAAAAGTATCCCTGGTTGGGAATCACTGTGTTATAGGGATTGTTTCTGCATCCAGGATGAGAAGAAGAGGCCTTTGTAGAAACTATATAAGTTTTTCAAAGGCCATGTCATGCTGCGAGCACCAAAAACAAAAAAACATTGCCCCCCATTGTATTGGGGTGATGGCATTAGTCTCAGAGGCAGAAATCTTAAAACCTAAGATGCCAAATAAAACCTGCTTGGCTAGACATCATGAAGAGCCACCCTGCTATCAATCTTGCAAAAATTATGATGTTTTAATTATTCTTGAGTCTCTCAGAGGTGTTGATTCAGCTCTGGTGTTTTTGAGGCCATGGTACATTGTGTTGTTGGACAATGACTGGATTGCGTTTCATTACTCTATTATTTTGTCCCTCCACATGTATAGAGAGTAGAGAGCATAACAGCTGCAAAGGAAAACAATACCAGGAGGGTAATTATCATTAATATTTTAATTGGACAAAGGTTGTTTGGACTAGTCAGTTTTTATATTTGTTTTAATGTTTGTACCAAACCTCAAAGCTCTGGTGTATCTCCAGGGAGCAGAGAAACCAACAGGATGTATTTGCCTTGATAAAACAGTTTGTCTTTAGCAGAGGAGGCAGGGGAGAGGCTTTACAAACAGACAGGAACGACCCATCTGTGTTTACTTTTGTTGCTTTGTAACGCGTAGCTTGATATTATTTGACAGAGGAGATCAGGGACACTAGTGCTACTTATTTTTTGCAACTTCTCCATTGTACCAAAAACATTTTTAGTTCACTTTTTGTTATGCCAACATTTGAATTTGGCTGATATTACAAAAGCAGAGCATAGGAATATTTCAATCCTGTCACTTCACTGTAAGATCTGCATGCCACACCTTTTTTTAAACTTACTAGGTTTAAAGAACCTAATGGCCAATCTGGTGTTGCGACAAAAATGCCCGGTGCTGCTGTTTCTGGTCATTCTAGCACCATGGCTCTAGGGATGGCAATGTCGGTCGGTCTACCACTTTGCTCCAGACTGTCTTGACATATATTGGATAAATTTGCCATGGAATTTGATATAAATAAATTAATTTGATATATAAGATTGATCACCCCCATGGGGGATGACTGCAGTATAGGTCATAAAGCCTGCTGCCCTCATGTTAGCAGATGGTCCAAACAAAAAAGTACATACACGTAAATAATAATTAATAATCAAATAAATGTCAAATAAATGTTTTCCAACAATGGTTTCGGTCATTTTTGTTTGGTTTTAATTAGTAATTTGCTGCTATAAAATGGGGGCTTCACATCGTGTTTGATAGCTGAGCCCTGCTCGCTATTGAGTCAGCCAGGCGTATAGGTAGTACCTCAATACGCCAACCCCGACCAACCACTACTGCACAGACTCTGGCTCAGAATGGCAAAAGATGGCAGTAGCCCTATCTGGGAAATTTTGGCCTAATTTTTGTACAGTGGGAGGAAGTGGAGATATGATGCCCATTTGTTATGTCATTGTTTTGAGCATGTCAGCACCCTGCTGTTCAAAGTACTGCTTTACAGCCTCACAAAACTTAACTTTCCCTGAGACTAGGAACCTTTGGCCCCGGGTTGGGGGCTTCCCGGCACAAAAAATATCTGATTGGTTGAGTACCTGCAGCATTTTATTTCAGCCACCATTTTAAAAAAAATCTACAGCCGCAAACCATTGTTTTTTTGTTCATTGTGTTTCGACACAGTAACATCTATAACATGTGTAGTCGCAGTCAAGAATGACACAGAACAGACAGAAGAAAATGCTTTAGTTCCTAGAAACAGTATGTACCGAGACTAAAAGTGCTGGGGTAGAAACACTTTAGCCTTGTTCTTGGAAGGACATGCTTTGATGATATGACCTGCCTCCCGGTGTGTGAGAAGCTGCTACTCTATTGTTTGCAGCTACATAGCTCTGTGCTAATGAAGAAGAGAGAGGAAAGTTAAAGAAAACAATAGCAGATGTAAGACATATGACAGATGTCAGAGCTTAGTGAATCTATGGACTTTGCCAGTCAGGGTGCCACAACTCACATGCACCACTGCACCTAAATAATTTTTCATTCACACATTCCCATGCATGTGTAGTGAAATGCTGTACTGTAGAGCCCAGCTGTCTTAAATGAGACTGGCTGGATCAGTCCTGATACTAATGCTTTAGATTGATCATGACATATATAGTATTCATTTTTTCATCATTTTGTCTGAAGAAGTGGTTTAGAAAAACATGAAATCATGTGCCTGTCCTGTGCACTCTGCTGTAAAGCTGTCTAGTTAAGTTAAATGTTTTAGATAGGAATGGCCGTCAGAGCTTGAACAATTACACCACCATTGTCAGAAAGAAAGAAAAGAAATACTCCCATTATAGAGAGAAATAATTACACAGTGTTTAATGTGGTTTGACAGTATGTTGTTCAGAATTCAATTCAGACAGCGCAGGATTGATCTCTGCAGACCTTTGTGCCATTGCCATTTAGAAGCAGTATCCTGTGTTTAAGTGGCACCCTCTGCTCTGACAGTCCTGCTCTTCCATGGGGAAGACGCTGATGACACCATTTCTGTTTTTAGTCCCTTGCCCTACTTTTTTTTCCCATGGTATGTGTTTTGAGGTGTGTTGGGGGTGTTGGGAGAGCGCAGTACAAGGACACTAAAATCATCACTGAGTCATGCTCTACATGTGTAATCTTGCTAATAAAGCTGCAGTAGGTAGTGAAAAAGAAAAAAGTCTGAGACATTCACATTATATCCTGACAGTAGTACATGGGACAGATAATCTGTGAAAAAATCTGGTTCCTCTGGCTCCTCCTAGCGCTCCTAATAGTATTTGCAAGAATCCACTGGACCTGAACTTGGAACTTTGATTGGTTGTTTTTTTTACTCAGGCCTGGTAAATTCTTGCAAATGGCATTAGTGAACACCTGTTGCAGAAACCAGAATGGTTCAAAAGACCTTTTTTTGTCACAGGTCAGCCATTACAATCAAAACAAATGATTCATATGCATCCAAAGTCTACAATTACAACTCACTAAAAGAGTAAATATAGGATGTATTTTATATAGCAATCCCTCAGGGAAGTTATGATGTTGGCATCACAAAAGTTATTGCAAATTCAACCAATCCCTGTTACATCTGGGCGGCCTTGCAATTTTGTCCTATTACTGCAACTTTTCATTGACTTTCCAGCACAAAACGTCACCAAACTCACTTACTTGTTTCTAGTTGTAACAATACAGACCATACAGACACATGTGCGATGTGAACGTCTCTTATTTACCCTCCAAACATTGTATTCTCACTGGAACAAGTTGCCTTCAGTTTTTAATTAATTATACAAAAATACTTTTAAAAAATACAATTTTCTCTTTCTCTTGCAATTTCATTGCATAAAAAAAGAAATTCTAAAACCATTGCAGCACGCATTGCAAGTTTTTAGAAAAATCGCATCGGGCATTTTAGATTGCAGCACTCCAAAAAAATAGCCTTTTAAATTCTAGAGGGTATGATATTATCCCTAATAAGGGAGTGATATGGATATATACCAGATTTTTTAACCTGACTTTTTCCTTTGTCTCTACGTATTCTGTAAAAGTAACTGATGATTGGGAGATTCTGGGCCGATACAGATCTATGTATAAAATAGCTATTTGGTTGATAACCAAAGAAACCAAGAAATCTACAAAACCTCAGCTCAGTTTATTTTTCTTCTCATGCAAGATGTGAGACTGAGAGCTGAACAGCTGTTCACTGTCCGTGCTACTGCATGGAGAACATCTGTAATTGTGTGCAATTCGTGCCAGTGCTGGAAAACTGAGGTGATAATCTTTACAATATCAGACAAAATTGATGTGACACAACAGATAAACATCACTGATATCTGTGAATGCCATCTTCTTTGTCGATAGTCGGCCAACACCAATGTTCATCCCTAGTAGTAAAAGAAGGCATTCAACAAACTGACCAACAATATAAAAGTGTTGGAGTTGTAACTTTCCCTGTCCTAACGGCTCTACTTGGCTTTTGACAGCAACAGAGAACTTGCAGCCAGAGAGAGATGAGGAAGGTGAAAAAATCACCATGAAGATGAATGTTTCAGTAGAATGCTTTTTTTTCTCTCTTCTGCTTGGCTTCCAGCTCAGAGTCAGACATGATTAGTTGCTTCATCTGGCCACTAAAGGTCTGTGTCGCTCCCAACTAAACAGTAGTTCGTCTTAGAGCTGTTGTATAAAAGTATAGGGCTGCTTTATATGAAAAGAAGCTAAAATGCCAAGTGTAGCTGCAAGATGTCTGCCATTGAGTGATAACAACCACTTGACTCAGAGAATTGTCTGTCACACGAGTGAGGTTTAAAAGTTTTCTGAGATTTAAGGTGGATCTAGAGGATGCACTGAGTTCAAAGTGGTCACAAGCCATTTGTCTTTGAGTGCACTCTTAGTGAATAGATTGTAGGTCGCCATGGTGACAGAAGCTCTGTATATGGCAACATTTAACCTTGAAAGGTGGAGACAAATCCTGTGACAGGAGTAAGTTTAACAGATAATTCTGGTTTATCACAACTTTTGAGTATTATTTTTGTAGTTTTGTCCATCATTTCTATCAGATATGACAGCAATAAGGGTATTTCTCAAAATGAAAAAATTTTAACATTTATAGACTGTTGCTTTCCAAAGCACTAGATATTTTCTAATGTAATTGCTAGTTGTGTGAATTGATTAGGGGTAGAACTCTTTAAAATATCAGAAAACTGTAAGAAAAAAAAAAAATCTCAGAGTTTGCAGGGTAACATCTTCAAATGTCTTATTTTGTCTGACCAACAGTCCAGAATTCAAAGAGATTCATTATACTGTGATATAAAACCGAAAAAAGCTGTGAAGTCTCACATTTTAGAAGCTGGAACCTTTAAGAACTGAACTCTCTGTCCATTGACTAATCAATTAATCAGCTTATCCTTGACTCATATTTATGATGCAACCAGAAAAGCTTTAGTCCATCCGAGTTTTGGAAGTTCTCCAGCAGTCTTCTACCATTGTCTAAATAGAAAATGAACTTAATACTCTGGAACATGGTGTACCCAAATAAACTACTTTCACTTTTCAACTCTATTAAGGCTCTATTTGGGCTCTATTTTGTATTTGGTCTAATTATATAAAACTGGTATGGTATGGTTGGTTGAGCGAGGAGCCCTTTTTAAATTATTCCGCTAATCATCATGACTCAAGGTGTCTTTTTGTATTGGGTTTGAGGTAATGTGAAATCTTATTACTGCATCAGGAACAGCTCCCAAGTGGACCTCCTCAGCACAGTTAGCTGATTTACATGAGAAGCAGTTGGTGCCCAACGCGCTCTATACTTTGCTGTGGCGGATTTGTGTGAATTTTCACCTCTAAATGCTTTTATGTGCTTCTAAAGCTCTAATAGCATACAGACTATAGAGCCTCCTTTGCATGGCAGTGCACACGTCCCTCCCTACTATAACAGAATACTAATGAGTGTACAGCTAAGGTAACATAATGAAATGGAAGGCAACTCCTCCTGCACAATCAATATATTTTTCTCCTCTCTGTGGGTAAGACAGGAGCCATTTAGTCCACAGTACACGCTGTACTCCTGTCAGGATAATGGGGATTGTTTTGACCTGTGGCCACTCTTGATTATCATGTTGAGACAGAGGCCTCCAATGCTGGCCTCCACAGAACAGAGGCTCCTCATCTTTGTACTTCTGCCCAACTGCGTGGCTGTAATATGTGACTCGGAAATTATGTGTTCTCATCACTACTTGTTATATTAAGCCCTAAACAACTAAAGGAAAGTTGGGCCTCTTCTGTTCTTCTCAGCAGTTCTGGATGGAGTCAAAGCTGGAGTGCAGTTTCTGGCTCTGGTGTCCATGGGAGAGTTTAGAATGCTGGCAGAGAACCATGCTTCAGTGTGGTGAAGCCAACAGAACCACATCATTTGCTAAGAGCAGCAATTTTGAGGTGCCTAAACCGGATACTCTCCCCTCCCCTGACTGCACCTTGAGATCCTATCCATGAAAATCACACACTTGTCTGTGACAAGCCCCCTTTAAAAACATGTTCGACTTCTTGCAAAGTACACAGACACAGCTCGCACTCAGGTTATATATATATATAAGGACTGGATGCTCAGAAGGCCTTGCGACCCCCCTTTAAGCTTTCCCGACACTGGGTTTTGGGAACCACTAGGCTAGGGGTTAACAGGCCATCAAAGTCTGGCTGGGTGCCTTTTGGTGCACATCATTTTACATCTCTCTCTCCCCCTAATTTGTAATGTCTTAAATGTCAACTCCATAATAAAGCAGAGTTTTGGACCGTCATAAAAAAGAGAAATGTCGATGGGCATTTGTTTTAAATAGACTAAACAATCAATTGATAAAATAAATAAATAAGTAAAAAAATACAAGTAAAAAATAATTTAGGAAGAATTTGTATATTATATATATTGAGCAAAAACATATTACACAATCATCAGAATAATTGTCAATTGGCACTACTTTAAGGATAGACTGTTTTAACGGGTAAAGGGTAAAGGTCCATTCTGTAGCTTCCTGACTTTATGTGATCACTTTTGGTTTCACTATACTGTAAGAGGTAATTTCAGAAATGAGTCAAAATTATGAATTAATCAAAAAATCTCTGATCCAGTGGGTCAGAAAGATCATTACCAATCTTCACTACCTGACAATTTCCAATGCTGTTGGTCTCTAGCGCTGCCAGTATGTCTTCCCATCACTCCTCACACTAATACTACTTTCAGAAAAAGGATAGGAATGTCTGCTGTATTGTGAGGCCAAAAATAACAATTGTCTAAAGCTGTTTTATTTATAATGTTCCCACATCATCTGTTTTAACATAATTAACATCATCCACTTACTCATTTCTAAATGGCTATATAGAGATTAAAGGTTAGTCCCAACTACACAACGGTCATAAATAAGCCATAATTGTTTTAAGGTGAGCGGCTGCTGGTTATCTCTGGACCAGTTTATTGTGCGCTCTAATACATAAACCTTTTCCTGTTAATTTCCTCGCGAGTACTTTCTGTGAGAAGATTACTTCCCTGGCAAGACAACGCAGACTGCAGTAAATATTTAGTGTTTTAGAGTGGCCTCGAACAAAGATAATCACATCTCATTCTTTAAGACTAGGCTTGGACTTTACTTTTTCACATAATGGACTAGCAAACCCATTCTCAAAACTGCAAACTGTGTCTCAGACATGACAAGTATTCAAAACTCCAGGCCATTTCAGGCAGGGTTAGGTTTAGATCATTGGTCAAGTATAGTGACATTAGAATTGTGAACAGAAGGACCTTGACTGTATGGGAAAGTGGAAGTGAAAGAAAAAAATAGAACACAAGGAAATGGCAGACATTCACCCATATACTAATAAAGGCTGAACCTGAGAGAACAGATCTTTCTTGAACTTACGGAAAAACTTCATTTAAGGTTAACTAAAACTACTCTATCAATGTAAGAAAAATATCAAGGTTCAGGTAAAAATACCTGCTTGGTTAAGGCTGGGGAACAGTTGAGGTCATGATTAAAAGAAACTAACACCGACTGTTGGTTCTGGAAAAGAACAGTAGTGTCCAATGTCAATGTCTGATGCTTTGTTGACCTACCCACCTAAACCTTGTCCTTGCAAAGTTCTGAGGCTACCTCCACCTTTGCTCCTGACAGACATGAATCATAACTCACACAGAAGTTAGAGATTGTTTGTTCAAAGGCCTAAGTTATTGTATATAACTGACAAACAACAGAACCTGTACTTTTACTTGGAAGGACAGGCCCAAGGAAATCAACACAGCATACTCAGAACAGTTTTCATGGGGACTGTTTCACCGGTAGAAAGTAGTCCCACTGTTTACGTGCACAAAATATAAATTCTTTTGTATTATATTTTGTAATTCTATCCCGAAAAAGACAATATTCCTACTAAACTGCTTACATGGCTATTGAAAATGAAAATTCCACCAATATTCCTGTTTACATGCAGCTGTACATACTCCATTTAATCATTTCCCTCTCCTTTCTATTCCCTTTCCCTCATTTTTCCTCTTTGCGTCAAAAGAGGATTTTTTCCACCGGTGGCAGACTTCTTTGACCATGAAAACACAACTCTTGATAAGGTCGGCGTTGTATTGTTGGTGCATTTCCAAAAACCTGATATCCAAGTCTTTTATGTTATATTTATTATATTTTATGTTATACAATATTTAAAAGTAGGTGTGATTCTGCTTCCAGAGAACATTCAAAACTAGCAATTTGGGGTTCAGTCTTGCTCAACATCACTTTGAAATGCAGCAGGAAGACCCGGTGATTGAACCACCAACCTTCTGCTAAGTGGATGACTCTAACTCATGAGCTACAACTGCCCCAAATAAGATGCTTATTCCGAAAGCACTCTATCTATCTATCTATCTATCTATCTATCTATCTAGATAGTTAGGTTGCCTTGCTCAAGGGCACCTCAGCAGTGCACAGGAGGTGATACTGGCACCTCTCCAGCTACCAGTCCACACTCCATATTGTGGTCTGTGGGACTTGAAACGGCGACCCTCCGGTTCCCAAGCCAAGTCCCTACACACTGAGTTACTGCCGCCCACAAAAGTTTCTCCTTCGAGCCAGCGACCTAAGGACTTCAGCGTAATGCCACTACAGTCCTCCGACCTACCAACTGAGCTATCGAATGGAGCTGACATGTAATGTATGTCCACAGAATGCTCCCAAAACCTGAATAATACTAGTACATTCCACGTCCTAATCAGAAAATGCTCCATTTGGACAATAAGGACTAATTGAAGTTCCAAAAGGAGTATGTTGTTACATTACCCTTATCAAATGTGAAATATTGTCATATTCTGAATAATAGTGGGAAATTAGCATGCTATGAACCCTACAAAGGAAATTCAATTTTCCTCTATTTTGGGGGATTGGAATAGAAACCCCATGGACATATATCTCAAAACCTGGACGCATAGAATCAAAAGTATATACAAGGATAGAGTGACAGTCAGTGAAAATATGTATTTTTGTAATTTGGATGAATGGACTTTTATAACATGCTTAGCCTTGGTCTGTTCCCATAAATAAGGTATAAATGAAGGTGGCAGTTGTGATGCATACTACACTATAGTTTTGAATTTGAATTGTGTTCATGTGAGGTACCTTTGTCCATTACAAGTCTCTGTTTGATATGTTTTAATTTCATCTGCAGACTATTTCTAACCTCTGTAAATCTAGCGTCTTAGAGCATTTCCCAGCTCTACTGCAGTGCCTTCCTTCACAGAGAACAATTCAATCAGACTCTCTCAGCATGTTTCCCCATTGCCTTTTTCAACCATTAAACCACTGCTCCCGTAATCATCGCTCATCACTTTTAGTGTCAACACACAGCAATTTACTATTGAGCTGTGGATATAAAATTCCATTTTCTATTAACTTACTGTTGAGCCATGAGGGAAGGCTCACTATTGACATCTCTAGCAACGACTATAAATTTGAAGCCAGGCTATGGATATCGCATTACTTTTTGTACTGGACAAGATTAAAAAAGATTGGTTGTGATTCGTAGCTCATCTCCCTCTCAGATTATCAATGTTTGTGAGTTTTAGGGAGGATTGGAGCTTTTATGGTGCAAGTTAGGATGCAGTGGCTGAGGGAGTGGCTTTGTTAATTTGGACAGCCAACTGGAGGGAGAGTTATAGACAGTTTCTGAAAGAAGGTTGAAGTAAAGAAGCCAACATTACTGTGTTGGTGTCTTACTTTCTTACTTTTAAATCTGTGTAATAATACTTTTTGCCACTTTTACTAGAAAGCTGTCCCGGCAATCTTGTAAACCCTGATCTTGTAAAAATATTGAAAATTCCATTGAAAGAAAGGTTACAATTTCAGAAACCCAAACTTTTTTCAATTAAATTATTAACCAGATGGCCAGACTTCTCTTCCCTTGTAAATCACAGAAACTGTTTAGAAGCTGTCCAACAACGACAATCGGAAAGCTAAAACCTTATGCTGCAGCTGCATGAATTTCATTTAACTTGACTGTCTGAGCAGAATGCTAAAGATCTTACTTTTACAAATTCAGTTTTCGATTTTTATTAAATGGTGCATGTCATCTGATAACAATGCAAATTGAATGAAATTATGTGGTGGGGGCACAAAATGAAACATTTTCCCAAAGCCTATGTTGCAACAAAATTCTGATCATAGTGATCCCAAACATCTCTGCTCACTGCACTAATCGTGGCGGGTTGATTAGTCGTGTGGTTCTCGAACTTTTGTCATTCATTTAAAAAACAAATTCTGCCAAGTACCCCCTGACGAGCTCCAAACATTTTTGGTATATTAAAAAGGCCTATATAAAGAAGTAGCACAGTGCCATCACTGTCTGTATTAAAAAAAATCTTTCTTTATTTAGTGATGGAATCTAAATGTTTAGAATCATTAAATGTAATCCTTTTTTTGTCATCATGCAATAATACTAAGCTTTGCAATGGCATTGAACTGCAACTGTTGCACTTTCACTTTAGTGAGAAACATTCACTAAAGATCTTTGTCATTCTCTGTGGCAACTGCAGTCAACAAACTCTTTTTTTTCCAGAGTTGACAGTTTATGGAAGTCAACAATTGCATTAAAAATAAATACAAAATGTCTATTTGTAATTAATAAAAAAAAAGGTACCTCGTGCAGTACTCCAGAGTACCCCTAGGGGTACACGTAACCCCATTTGAGAAACACATTAGTCTATATGAACAGCAAAATGTAACGTCCAAATTTTAATGCCCAATAACACCTAATTATTCAGTCGCTTGAGAAGCTAAACGACTAATTAATTCAACTGCCACACTTACTCAGAAGACTAAAATGTTTTCAAAAACTTGACAAAAGGATAGCTTGTCCACACTCACTGTTTAAATTTTGCTTATTATAATGCACACGTCATTACATAATTACAATTATATTCTTATTATAATCACACATGTAATAAACATGCCAGTCCACCGTGGCACTGTCGCATTTTGGTTTATAAGTTACGCTGGGTACCTGACGCAGTTTAAGTACGTTATGTAAGTTAACTTGCGTATGTATGGAACAGTGCTCTCCTGGGTCCTGTGTTTGTTTGACCCAAGCATCCACCCTGTCCTCCTCCTGTGTACTTTTTTACTATTTATACTGCACCTTTGTAAATGTGTGTACTTTTTCCGTCTAGATGAGGCAAAATGTGACAGTGACACAGTGTCCTCTAGTGGATCAGCAGGTCTGTTACAGGCTCACACGGGTCTGGGTTTTATAATGATAAACTAGCCAAGAACATGCTGATGTTCAAACAGATAACACTGTATTTGATCAGTCTCATTCAATTTTGCCTTCTGGATTAATAACACTAATCCAACCAACCATAAGGTTTTGCAGCACTGTCAACTGGTGAAAAGTTAGTGCTCACACAAGACTGTAGAGTCAGAAAAACCCTTGAAACATGCACATACTCCAAAAAACTAATGTCCATCTGTCAGTTTGATAAAAGAGAGGAGGTTGCCATCAACCACAGCTTAAAAACACAGAGGCCTTAGCAGGAATGATTATTTTAGCATCACAATTACAATTTTCACTGAAAAACAATTACAATTATGATGATGTGACATGTTTTCTTAAATCTGGAGAACAAGATTTGTAGGCCAGGGAGTCAGTACTACAGTATTTCATTATATTGCTGTTTGTCGCACATTTTATAAAAAAAATTGCAGCTTATGCAGTTTGGATATTGTACTTGGCCATATTGTGATATCAATACTATTTTGATTAATTGTGCAGCCTAGTCGCACAACCTGACTATTATAAGTTGTGCCACTTGACAACATTAGTAATGACAGGAAATATGCTGAATAATTGAATTTTTATTTTAAATACAAACAAAAAATGTTTTACTCAACATTCTCTATATTACATTTGTACATTAAATTACATTTATTTAGCTTATTTCGCTTTATCCAAAGCCCTTACAGTGCATTCATCCACTTGGATACAAGCCTAAAACTGCAAGAATCATGCAAGTAAGTCAACTTTATTAAATATGCTGCTTCAAGTGCTAAATTTAAAAAGAATATATAGTCTGAAGTCTTGAGTTTTTAGTCTGCCACGGAAGATACTCAGAGTTGCTGTCCTGGTATCAATGTGAAGCTCATTCCACTATGGTGAAGCCAGGACAGCAAACAGCCTGGATTTTGCTGAGTGGCATTTTGAGATAATCTGCATCGGCCAAAGTCTGTGCCAGTGAAGCCGATAAACCAAAAATATCTACAGACTAGTGTTGCACGGTACACCGATACCTCAAAAGTATCGCGATTCCGGAATATAAAAACGTCACGATTCCTAAATTAAGTATCGATACCTTTTCAAAATGACCACGTTCCATAGTAAAAGACGTTTATCTGTGTGTGTGCAACGATGCTTCCAGTGCCATCCCTGTGGATCCTTTGTTTTTCTCTCACGCACGCAGCAAAGAGGTGCAGCTGTCATGTACAAACAAACATATAAGAGAACGGCATGCAATGTGCGAGCACCAATTACTGTGGCCCGGTCCATGACTGTTAAAAAAGAATGCACGCGAGGATGAAAATGGAGATACTGCCTACCTCGCTGAAATGAGCAAGTACCCAAGTCAGAGCTGCTTTGTCGTCAGTGCGCCTACTAACAAAATGTAACAAATACAAACAAAGGGAGCCACAGCTCGAACCTGGCGTGGCGAAACACTACGCCCGAGCTTGACAAGGATTTAAAAGACCCGCGAACAGGGTAGTATGTGAAAATAACCACGATCACAGTCTCCATCAAGCCCTTAAAGTCAAAATAGTAGCGTTATTGTGAGAAGCACTATTTTGCCACCGGTAGTTTGACTAGGCCATCTAGAGAAATAGTAGGCGCTAAACTATGGCCCATTATCCTCATGGCTAACTTGCCTACTGGCCATTCAACATCCTGAAAACGCCAACTTTCACAGATAATTAATAACTTTGCAAACTGCTAAAAATAAAGCCAACAAACACAGCTAAAAAGAAATTAAGTATATGATATAAATCAGCAGCATGTGCAT
>NW_023339652.1:19679064-19681184 GCF_004916995.1 Morone saxatilis
GTAAATTACAACAATTGACACAGTGAAAGTTTTTACTTGACTTATATTAATCAACGACACGATTCTAGCTTCCCAATATGCTAAATGGAGCGTGCATACTTCATTGCTTCTTCGGCTCATTAAAAACTCTGTGCATATCAAATGAAGCAGCTTCCTAACTAAAGCAGAGTCACCAAGGGTGATTCACATTAAAAGCATGAAAGCAGGATGTTGCTTTTAATTTGAAGTGAACTAGATCACAGAGAAAGTGCAAAGTGTTTGCAGTTGTTTGGACACAGCCTATTAGTTTAACAGACATTCTTAAACAGAAAACAGGTAGTTTCTAGGAATTTTGGCCAGGCGGATCAGTTGCATGTGCGCTAGATAGAAGTCAAGATCCAGTTGGTTACAGTAGATGAGTAAAAACGCCATTAGTTGCTCGGACGTATCTTATCAACATGACAGTAGTGTGTGTTTGCTTGTCCAGTTTCTTCGGGAACTGTAGTAATAACCAGGTGGTAACTGTACATGAATGGTTGAAGTGCATAATGGCATAGTGCTCTATAATCCTGGATCTCAATATTGATCAAAGTATCGGCACATCATTTTTGGCTTACGTATGCTGCATGTGGATGCATTACCTTTTGTATATATATATAGTCAGGGTTTATTATACTATGCATTGACTTACTACTGGTATCGTGTGCGCGCGATTCGGAGTGATGTTGGTAACTGTTTTGGGCTGTTCTTACTCATGCTTGGGCAGCTTTCAGCTGTGTATAAGTTCTTTTTCGGCTTTGTGTGACTGTGTTCTAGGGGTTTTTGCAAGCTTGAGAGAAAAAACTAAATAGAAACAAGTTGATGATCACGGTTCTATGTTGATTACGTGCACACAGTCTTAAGAATTAAATTTCGGCTCATCTGCCACATGGGCAGGCTAAAAGAAAAAATTCCGTACCATATTTATACATTTTTTTGAGATTCAAAAAACAAAGACACGAATCTGTGACTTTCTCTATAGCTCCATGGTTTCGTCTGGCTTAACACCAGGAATGTGTCTCCACCTCTATAATGACATGTATGTACAACTTGAACTAGCTGTGCTGTACTGTGGTTTAAGCACCTTGTGTACAAGGAAGCCTACCTACAATAACTGATACACAATGTGGTTTTCAAAGCAGTTTTAAGTCTTCCATAAATGCAAATTTGAACACAAGGAACTAGAATTTATGCATTAATTAAACCACTAAAAATGCAGATGGCTTTTAATTTTATATGTGTGCACGTATTTAAAAAAAAAGGAAAAAATCATCAGTCAGAACAACTCTTACTATGCCATGGACATGCACTTAACCAATTCAATTCATTGTATGTGTATATCGCTCCAATTCACTAACAAGCAGCTTATCTCAGGACACTTTTCAAATAGACAGGTCCCTAGACCGAACTCCTTATAGCCATTTACAAGACCCAACAGTACCACCAGTGTTCAGTGTAAGCCATGTTAACTGGGTCCATGTTTACTGAAGCTGTCTCGACTGCAGTGCAGCTTACCCTTCTGCACAATTTCAAAACAAGCTAACTCGGTTATCCAGCATTTGGCTTGCTGTTTCTCTGGTCCAGGTGTGTCCGGGAGCCTGACAGGCTTAGCTCCATATATTTGCATTCAAACTGCGCTGCTTTTAATCACATTCATTAGCACTCATTGCTGTTAAAATGTCTCTTTTTAATCAGTAAAATCCAGCTGACATTGAGCCACCTTCTGCCACAGGCTATTCTAAAATGTCCATTTGTCTTTCGAAATTGGGAAATTATTTTAACTTGGTACTGAGCAATCTTACTATGCTGACATATTTGTAGATGATCACAAAGAAAACTGCAACATTTCTTTGAGACTCTGAGAAACTGTTGGAACCAATAAGGCAAATTAGTTATTTCATATTTTTAGTGTTTCTATATTTCATTACTCTCACACAGTAACAGGCTTCTAAATCAAAGCAAAAGAGCCTGAAAATGTTGTAACAATAATATAATAACTCATCATTGTCATCATTCTAGTTTGGAAAACAAAAGAGCTCAAGAATCTCAGCTCTGCGTCTTTGATCTTAAAACTTATTCTGCTGTTAAAGGTCCAGTGTGTA
>NW_023339652.1:19681246-19682161 GCF_004916995.1 Morone saxatilis
AGTGGGTTAAATAGGAGATTTGTGGAAAAATGGCAATATTAATAATTAAGATGTCATTTCTATGAGCCATTTTTATCTACAGACTGGGTTAAATTTGTTTTTATTCTATCTGTGCACAATCTCCTCAACAACTTGAAATTGCCTCATTCAGTGTTCCCTGCTTTAACTGGTTTTATTTTCATTGTGCATAACAATTAATAATTGACAACACTTCTAGACATCCGTTACATAGCGCAATGTAAATTTAACTTAGTGAAGCTGCAGTCGTTACATTAATGCATCCGGACATCTTGTGTCTAACCTGGTAAGATCTAACATGTTCTACCCACAAAAAAATTATAATTTGCACACTAATATGATGATGATATGATGATAAATAGGAAAAAAAAAGAGACAACTATTAGCCAGAAAAGAAAAAGGTATTTCCATTTTAAAATACTTTTTAAAATACTGCTGCTCAGCTCTCACAGTTAAACCTGTCGTTGCATGAAACAGACAAATGTTGGCGGTAAGCAGCCATGTAACCAGCCTCTGAATTACTCCCACATGACCGCCCACTGCAGAGTGAAGATTGAAAGAAAAGGTCCTTTCCATTCGCTCTGAATGTCAGAGGTTATTTCAGCAGTATCTCTTCAGGGCAGTGAACAGTCACCCCGATGCCTCTGTACGTCTGGAAACGCTGCAATCAAACCGTCTCATTTCACAGCCTGTCTGACTCACATTTGTCTACCAATCACCCAGCATCCATCCATGGTATTTTATTGACTTACCCCAAAATTCCAGCGGGCACGGCTTTATAACAACATGTCTGCATCGTGGTTTGGCTCCGTAATCCGCGTGTCTTCAAATTCCACCAATAGCATTTCATAAGCAGAACGTCTTCAGAGCTTTTTGCCTGCCATATGTTGTTTACTT
>NW_023339652.1:19682261-19686577 GCF_004916995.1 Morone saxatilis
ACCTACACAGGACTCCACTAGGATCTCTCCGTCGTACTGCTGTGAAATATGAAACTACACTGTGAAATTATATTTATCTTAGCTATTTTATATTGATCTTAGTTATTTTATCTGTCTTTTACAAAAAGGTTTCCACATATGTAACTATACTGTGCAATATATTTAGCGTATTTATTGTATTTGTATTATATACAAAAGTTTATTTTACATAGGCAAATACACTGTGCAATATATATTATCTTACTGCTGCTACATTAATGTGTACGTTGCATTTTATGCTGTAGATGTTTACGGTTGTGCTAATTATTTATATACTATAAAGGTCGTTTTGGATTTGGTGCCTTACATTTTGGCAGTGATTCTATTATATATATTATAAAGGGCCTGGATATATGTTTTAGATTTAGGACCAGCCCAAGAGTGACGAGATTCAGCCTTTGTACATGGGATGTCCCAGTGTTTCGCATATACATTTCATTAACATTTCAGGTCTTCTGTTGTTCATCTTTAGCCACAGGTTGTAAACACTGTTACATTACATTATATTACATCTAACTTAGTTACCTGCAAATGTTGAAAGCTGAACCAAAACAAATTCAGGAAGGGATTCCAAAGGATTTGGATTTGAGCGGATAACAGGGTCCACCGTTAACATTTACCCAGTAGATCAGAGTTTTGCTGGCCCCTAGAATGTTTTAACTGGTCCCGGCAGCTACTTGAGAGTATTGTTGTTTCCACAAGTAGAAAGCCCCTCTTTCTTTCCTTATTTATTTTTTATTCAAGTAACGGTAAGAAAATGTACAGTATAAGTGCCTGAAATGGTCAGTACTCACAGGTACTGAAGACTGGCATTTCTAGAGAGATGATAATCATACACATTAGGTTTGACTGCCCTTTGAGTAAATGCAGCACAATTACCATTTCATGTATCCATCCTGTCAATTGATTAGTTAGCTTTAAAACATTTTGCAATGAAAGTGCTAGGGCAATGACTAGATGTGTTTGGGCTCAACAGCTCGAGTACACAACACTGAAACTAGAATAAGGCGGTCAGATAAAATCAGACTGCTGTACGTGGATGAACCACAAAGTGAGAATCAGCTGTTATGAAGTCAGACAGTGTACTACAGTTCTGGGTGTGAATGTGAAAACAAATAATCATTCATGCAGAAAAAAATAATAATCATTCATTCAGAAAATGGCCTCTCTCTCGCCATGTCTTGTCTGTTATCTTCTTAACCCGAAATTTCACCAGCCGGCCCTCTGCTGTTTAAAAAAAAGTAAAAAAAAGTTGCCATTAATTTTTCATCTCCCTGATCTGAATATTCATGTATTTGATTTAACCGACTTGCTATTGTTACTTTCCTTAATGCTACGTATTAATGTTATTTTAAAAATATATTAAATTTAACATATTGGTGTTACTAAAATCTTCAGGAAATAATAAAAAAAAACTTAAGGGTCATTGTAACTTACTGCATACCATAAAACCATTATATTTTCTGTCATCATAGTACGAAAATCTCATACTGTTACAACCCTACTCAACATAATGCCAAATCTACACTGTTAATGAGAACAGCATCGGTACAAATTAAACAAACTGAAGTTTCAATGTTATCCAGTTAGCATAAAATCATTTGAAAATAGCCACTCAGATAATCAGAATGCAGAAGCAGTAACATGACATGGTTTTCTTTGTTTGCCTCTTGTTTTAAATGAAATGACTCGAGTGGCCTGATGGGAATCTGTTAGGTGCAATAAATCCAGTGAGGGACATGCTATCACACAGTTCCAATTAACTCCAGTAAATGACTTGTTTATCATCTTTTCTTTGCTGTAGTAGCTAGATCAGCATACAGTATGAAGGACCACATACACAGTCTGGAAAGAGCATTATTGATGAGGTCCTTTTGAAATTTTTCTCCCCAATTTAGTGAGCACAAAAAAAGCCAGATTTTTTCAAAGAAAAATACATGTTAGCAATCAAACAATGCCCTACATTTTACACATCCTGCCTGAGACTTGTGGATTTCACCTGTCTGTCTGCAGAGGTCAAACTGTGCTGTCAGCTCCATCACACATATGGCAACAGTCTGAGAGTTTGAGCCGATCTCCAGTGGAGGGGCATTAACTTCCACAATATCTCCAGTGATTACATCGTGATGAGTGCATCACCTGAAATGTGGCTGTTTAATGCCGCCGGCCTGGAATGGGGAAATCAATGAAGCAGTGGACAGAACAGGCTTGTTTGCTGTTTCACCATATATCCCCCTGAGAGTGGGCCTCCGCGCTCATTAATGAAGACAAACAGACATAACACTGATACACTACGTATGGATGGAGCTATCTATTGTATACAGAATATTGATTCATTACGTTTAAGTGTCTAAACCTAGATGCCTAATTCTCTGAGGTGGGGTGAACTTGCTCACCATGGTATTATAGACAAAACCCTTTTACAGTCAAGATCAAATGCAAGTAAAGGGTCAAAACCTGGTTTCATCTACCCTAGAGATGGGACGATATAGATATTCAAATTCAATTCAAAAAAATTAAATTTATATGATATAGCGCCAAATATCATAAACAGAAGTTATCTCAGGACACTTTTGCAAATAAGAGGCAGGGTCTAGAACCAGAACTCCTTTTAAGCATTTACAAACAGTACCACCATGAGCAAGCATGGCGACGGGGGCAAGGAAAAACTGCCTTTTAACAGTATTATAGCGTATCACGATAGAAACCACAAAATACATGAAACTAACAGAAATGTCATATTTCTATTCTGTTTTCTGTAGTGTTTTCCACCCTTTGAGGTTCAACTGGCATTTTTTTTTTATTATGTCATCTTGTTGCGCCCTCTTTTTCTGGTTTTTCAACCTCTGCATAACTAGGGACAAATACATGTATCGCAGTGAATTTCCATGATCATTTTCTGATTTATTTTGAACAAGGGGGAGCCCGCATTTTTCCAGTCAAAATCCTAAGCCTGCCAGCATGGCTGAAGGCTCAGCTAGTCTGTTGCATACCGCACAAAAAAAGAGTTAAACCATATGTGTTGAAATAGTATAGATTATAAACAAGAACAGGGAGATGAGGTTCCTATCTGTGATTCAATAAATTAATGTGTTTCTTAACTAAATGTATGGTAAAGTGATTCCAGTATGTTTTAATACAGGAATCACCATTTGCCATTTTAAAAGCATAGAGTATATTTTCATGGTGATGAATGGTCTGAACTCAAGTTGAAGGGTAAGCATTGTGCTCTTATGAGGTCTATAAATGCTGCTCTCCTGATGGTTCACAAATCCAGATTATAAAACAAAGGTAGCAGAGCATTTGCCATCAGGGCCCCTAAGCTTTGGAGATCAGGATGGCTAATTCCATCACTTCATTTAAGTTTCTTCTTAAAACACACTTTTATAATCTTGCCTTCCTGGGATCCTTCCATCTTATCTTTTGTACACCTTTGTTGTTATTAATTTAGCTCTTATTTTTATTTATTTTACAGAGTTTGATGGTTGTTGCTTATTCTGGGTATTGTTTTATTGATGGTGCTATCATTCTTTTATTATTAACACCTCCATGATTCCTGTTGTTTTGTTCTTTTTACCCTGTAAAGCACTTTGTAAACCTGGTTTTGAATGGAGCCATATAAATAAAGTTTATTATTATTATAAAGTGGATTAAAAGCCTATCAGAATCATAGGGATATCTCGAAATGTCACAAGGTTCTTTGTTCCTAAATTTGGCATTTGAGATATATAGACAGACACTTTCATCACTGACTGAGTTGCGTAGATCCTACAAAAGTCCTAAAAATGTCCTGTCATTCATACAAAATTTCAATACCGAGAGTAAAACTCATCAGCGTCAGTACGCCAATAAGCGCACAGCACTGATGGGGCTCTGCTTTTTTTTTAACCACAAGCTACTCAACTGTACCGGATCTGTACAGTTGGACAGCTATTTTTATGGTCAAATACTGTACAGATATCCAGTTTTTTCATTTTTGTTCAGTGATCATGTTTGAGTAGTAAAGTATACAGAGGGAAAACAGTTTCTCCAGCTGCTCCCAGATCTTTGAACAGCTTTTTTCTTTGAAGTGAGTACTTGTGCCATAATGTACACTGTACTTTCTTTTTGCTAAAATTAAGTATCAGTACCAGTATTTAAAATGTCTGAACAATACGCAGCCCTAGATATTTCATCTGACAGCAGCAATAGGTTAATAGATTTTTTTTGTTGTTGTTCAAATACACATGGTTTGATGATGATGATATATACTTTATTATACCATGGTCTGGGGGAAT
>NW_023339652.1:19686677-19690745 GCF_004916995.1 Morone saxatilis
ATATCGGATATCAGCAGAAAAGCCCATATCGAGCATCCCTAATAGCAATACATTATATATGTCAGTGATGACCTTTTTATCTATTTCACAATGGTGAGTGTGATAGCTGTCTTGAGTATCCACTTGAATGGCACGATGGTAAATGGCATCTGGCAATTTAAGGATAGTGGCAGCAGCATGAGCTGTGTAGATAGTATACTGCATTGTATATTATATATATTTTTGTAAAGAGAAAAAGTCAAATGAATTATACTCTCGTATAAGAATAGTTTTTGAGTCTTCTGTAGGACAGAAGTCACACTACACCCACACAACCTCTGACTAACTATCATATTTTATGGCTATTAACAGTACAGAACAACTGATAAACTATACAATGAACCCAAATAGTGAACACAATAACTGTGGGACGTTTGTGTAAAACCAGATATTTGGATGAATTTTGAGCAGATTATAAGATAATTTTTATACAATTCTCTGTCTGTATTATATATTTAAGGCCTTGTGGCATATGTCAAAACTCCAACCACATATGCACAAAAAATGGTTCTGTGTTTGTTTGGAAGGCTGAAAGGGACCACGTGTATAAACACTCATATTTTCAGATGATTATACACTAATGAAAACATACCTATTAATATTATATTCCATTTCTTTCAATCGATCATCCTAAATACACACTGGAGCTTTAAGTTCAAAGCTAATAACCACAAGACCAGATCCCAGGATAGATTAGCTCCAAAAGTTTCATCTTCTTTGTTATGGAACATTTGTGGTAAACCATTATCACAGCTCCAGTATATTCCAACACCATCTCTCAGCCCATTGTCATAGCACTGACTGCAGGGCCAGTATGTCATTAAAGCCTTCACTACACTCACTGTGTTCCCTGCTAATAGACACTAATAGAATTAGCTTTCACAAATGCATCTCATTAGGTGCTGTGAGGCCCTGTTCTTTACAGATTATAGCAGTGACTTAGTGAGTTAGCATATGTACACAAACACTCTGAATGCCTCTCATCAGATTCCACCACATAGAAGACACAGGTCTGGTACATCTGAGGTAAGCATCATATGTGAACTTGACACCGATCTGCCATTGCTGAGTGATAAATGAAACCCCCTCAGAATAAGTTAAATGATGTATGACGAAGTAATGAAACAATGTTTAACATGTATTAGCCCTGTGTGATCCTGACCATGGGGGGTTTGGTGGGCTAATGAGGCTTTAGCCCTGTGAAGTCCGGCAGTAAATCAGCAGGAGCACCTTTGCCTTTAATGCTGACTCAGTGCCAGGCACTCTACTGACTACACTCCTCTGCCTACTGCTCTATATCTTAGATCTGTTTACCCCACTAGAAGCATTGGTCAGTTCGTCCATGCAACACTTTGGTCAGGGAAAGGAAATCACAATAACTACTGGCTAAAGTGCCGTTAGAACTGGTATGGATATTCATGATTTTAGCTTTCACAAACCGGTATTAGGCCAAAATAAGTACATTTACTCCAGTATTGTACGTAAAGCGGCTATAATTGTCATTTGATACATTGTTATTATAAAATATCAATGAGAAAAGGGGGCTCTTGTAGTGATATAGTCTGAAGCTCCCCTCGGTTTTATAGTGAGTTTTAGCTCATTCTTTAGCTGTCCAGCAACTTTACTATTTTGGTTCACTATCACTGCTATAGTGTTTTTCCAAATGAACTCTGGTTTCTTTCAATATTCTTGGAACCTTGGTGTTATCTATCGAACCAGCCCACATTTCACTGGCTTTGAGCGCAATCAACAGAGCGCTGCGCGATGCATGATGCACGATGCACAATGACCTGTAGAATATGACACTCCCACTTTGGTTCAAGCTGGAAACCAACTTTTTTAGTTCCGAACCAATTTATTTTTGTTAGAAATGCTCCAAACGGTTCAAAACTAGGTGTGTGAATCAGAGGAGATTCCCTGTTGGTGGAAAAGGCCTTATATTGGCAGATAATAATAATAATAATAATAACATAATCCTTATGTGCATTTCCTACTGCCACTTGTTAAAAGGTCTGCTCTAAAGAAAGGGCTATTGGCACTTGTAGCTACAGTGTCAGCAAAATTTACATAGTCTCTTCACTTCAAATCTTGTACTTTATGCATGCTTTGTATTGATCTTTGCAAAGACACTTCTATTTGAATCAAGTGCAAATTAGGTCACTAAGAGCTTATTTAAGCAGCTGTCCATGAGGCAATCAGTGGAGACTGAAGGAAGAGTAGAAATGTGATTGGCTGTCACTCACCAGTCACTGAGATCTTGGCAGCCATTATTTTTAAAAAACGTGGAAATTATTATTATTATTGATTTACCAGAAGACAAAAGTGACAGTTACTGCCATATTTTTCTCAGGATGAATAGAACGATTAGCTTCTCAACTAAAACTAACCTTTGATGTTTTTTTCAAAGCTAGAATAGAACCATTTGTCAATGTATCCAAGAGGCTCATAGCTTGGACAGAGTGGGACTGAGCAGAGGCTAGATCTCCGTGAGGATTTCCAGTCTTAGAGAGTCCTGAGCCCCTGCCAGCCAGCAGTGCAGCTCAGAGACCTGCTCCCTGCTGGGGGCTTTGAAGGCGAGCACCGCGGCTTTAAAGTAGCCTGATCCCACTGCTAGGACTTTAAGGTTGTTACAGACCAGAGCTGGCAACACTCTCACATGCCAGAATCCTCTAGAAAGTGTTGATTTCACCTGCTGAGAAGAGACTTAACCTCATCAAATTGGTGTAAAAGTGGAGCAATGTAGAAACATGATGTAATGCAAAGAGAGTCAGACAACAGAGTGTGGTTCAAATGTAACAGATTAAAGCTAGGGTGGTGAGCTGAGTAAAAACCTGCTCAAGCTCAGAGGGATTTGGCTTGTATTCAGATTTAATTTGAAAAATCTAATTGGTTGTTTTAGGTGGTGAACTAGCCCTTCAAGGCACAGACAACATCAGAAAAGGAAATAGTATTTAACAGGCATTGCTTGACTGTCAAGCTCATGTGAGCGGCTGTACAAATTATTTAAAACAGTGCCTTTTAGGCAGAGACAAATGCCTTCTCAGGGAGTCTCGGACCAATTAATCGACACAGAGGACAGCCAATGAATCTCAAAATCAGATTTTTAGTTAATTCAAAATTTAATTGATTATTTTTTATTTACCTACACTTTCTTCTAGTCTTTAAAATATAAGTCTGGTGATATTTTGTCATATGATGAACAAAACCCATAAAAAGGCCAAAACCAATAGTGAATGTATCTAACAAGTACTGTGTGTGTATCAAATCCCGATAGATCTTCTTCCTCTGTGCCATAGAGCGGCATTGTTGTCCAAAATGATTAAAAACATCAGTGAGCCACACTGTTGCACTGGCTAACATGTTAATTTGTTACCATGAACACTCTTTGGCCAAATTATCAAAAATTAAGTTCAAATTTGCAATACATTTGGATGGAAACATGACTACTCCAAAAATGCTGTGGTACCATTTTTGTCAAGTTCACCATCCTAGTTTAGCATGTTAGCGTGCTAATATTTGCTAATTATCACTAAACCCAGAGTACAGCTGAGGCATGGTGATAAGTTGAGCATGTATTTGGTAAAAAAACAAAAATTATCTGATCACTAAAGTGATTACAATCATCCACAGGGGACCATGGATGTCTGTACCAAAGTTCATGACAATCCATTCAATAGTTTTTGAGCTAACCTCATGATACAGATGATAACCTTATGATGGCACGAAGGAAGACTAAGTGGATCACCAAAGTAAGTCAGATTCATCCTCTGGAGGCCATGGATCTTATCAGATTTCATGGCAATCATTCCGATAGTTATTGAGATATATCCATTGACAGTATATAATTAATGGACAGAGCCAACATGGAAGTGTCTTAATCCTGTATTATTTCTTATGGCCAAAAGGGGGCAGCTCCATGGGATGCAAAAAAGAAGTCTGATAGTCTTGAGTCATATGGAAAAATGAGCCTACTTCTGACTTGATTTATTAGCTCAGTAAACAGTTCCCTAATGAGTTTATGGTCTCAAT
>NW_023339652.1:19690763-19691809 GCF_004916995.1 Morone saxatilis
TGTTCATTCAGTAAATTATGGTCCATTTAGAGTAGACGATAACGCAGGATGTGCTTTAGGGCATGGCTACCTCGTGATTGACAAGTCATTCTCAGTGAGTCCGTCCAGCTCAACACAAAAACTCAGATCAAACTGTCAACTAGGCAGTGCTGATCAAATATGAATCAAGATTCTGTCACTGCATTGACCATTCTCTCTTCAAATCTTTTCACAAACACATTTTGTGTGTGCTGTTTATCTGGAATACAAGAATATGTGTGACCAGGCGAGCTGCCATTGTTTCCTGCTGTGGATGATTGAAACCAAGCGCAGTCAATCAGAGCAGCTCAACTCGCAGTATGTCTTGTCTTTGGCTGCAAAAAACTGTCATGGCAACAACCACAATGCCAAACTTGAGGCTTCAAAATGGTACTCCACAAACTAATGGATGATGTCATGATTGGTTCACATCACATTTATCCTAATCCTGTTATAATAACATGTCTTGATAACTTGAGGTTAGTTGAGTAAAAGGTGAATTGCACAAATTTATGTTATTAGGTAAATAGGACCAGTGATTTCAGTGATAAACTTTATGCCTGAAATAATATACAGGCATACAGAAATATACACATGCACTGTAATGAATGCCCTCATCAGTCTGCAGTCTAGATAATTAATGAGTTACCTTGTAGACCTCACCTTGGGTTAGGGTTAGGGTTAGGGCAACTCACCTTGCTGTTATTAAGTATTGTAGGAGGGTGCCAGACTATCAGTGCTGAATAATGGTGTGCAGTGGAGGACACAAGGGCAAACAAAGGATCAGGCTCACTTTTGGCCCACTGCAAGTGCCAACCAAATGACTTGGATCACTTGCCAGTAAATTGATGTTTAAACTACAGGTGCTATGTTTGGGTCAGGAGATGTTATTTGGTCACACAATAGAAATGACTGAGAGTTTTCATACACTGGCAGACTGCTAACTTCATGATCCTGTGTTTATCCTCTGAAGTCTATACACCGCTGGTGGTGAAGCTCTGGACCAGACATGGTAAATGGTAAATGGA